>NC_089231.1:48656280-48938780 GCF_963924675.1 Phocoena phocoena
GAAATTGTTAAAAATTTCATTAGTCACCAACTGAGATGGTGTACTAATGAAAAGAAATGCACTAGTGGGTGCAACGTATTCACCATTTCATAAATATGGGGCAAATGATAATATGAACAATGAAATTAGATGGCTATTGCTAGGGGAAATCGGTGCTTTAGAAAAAAATAATGAATGGTTGAGACTTATTAATCAACAACTGAAGGCTAGGTATGAAATCAAGAAGGCATTTTTGGCTGCTGGAGAGCAGAAAAAAGCCAAAGTCTAGACCCAGAATTCAAACATAAGAGCAGGAAAAACCCAAAGTTTTAATCCTCAACCTAGACAGGTCTACTGTGCCAAGACCAGGGCACAAATTGGGAAAGAATGAGAGCCTGAAATATCTCGGTTGATGAACTTGAGAATCTTGAAGTGGCCCACTCTTTCAGGTTTTCGGCTAGTACTCTATTTAACTGGCAAAATAGGTAACAGGAGCTGGGCTCATGGAAAGTAATAAGGGTGATAGGATCTCAAAATAATAAAGGCATGAGACGCCTGGGTCAGAGATATTTAACCATCAGATATTTAACCATCAGAAGCAAGTCAGACATGATTACTGTAATGATTGACAGACCATAGTGGCAGTCAGAGAGTTGGCAGAACCTGGTATTGGTTCCCTTTTCTGTGTGGTAAGAACTATCATACTGGAGAATGTCAAGCTCTGAAACTGCTCCCACCCCATTTAAATAATAATTAAATAAAAAATGCAACCCTGGGGGTTAGGGGATGGCAGAAATTCATGTCTTGATTAAGGACCTGAACAATTCAGAGGTGGTCCCTATCCTATCTCCATTTAATTCACAAGTCTGGCACCTACAAAAGCCAGATGGAACCTGAAGGATGACAATAGACTACTGCACGTGCAACCAAGTGTAGCCTGATTGCATCTGCAGTGCCACATCTGGTATCTTTTCTAGAGCAGATTAAGATGACCTCAGGAGTGTAGGATGCAGCCTTTGATCTGGTGATGCACTCCTTTTCACCTCAATCAGAAAAGAGGATCAGAAACCATTTGCATTTACTTGGAGCAGAAAACAATATTTGTTTACAGTCTACAGTCTGTAAATGACAAATGTTAATAGTCCATCCCTTTGTCATAGTTTGTACAGACCTGAACTGTCTGGATGTCCTACAGAATACACTGATATTATGCTAACTTGACTCTATGTTGGAAGCCATGGTAAGACATGTGCTTAAGAGAGTATGAGATAAATACTCTGAAGATTCAAAGACTAGCCACATTGGCAAAATTTCAGGCATCCAGTGGTATATCCATTAACTTCGTTTACAGTGTTCTTTATTTGTTAGACATCTAGATATTTTTTATGCTTTGGGCATGTATTTTAAGAAGTCTTTCACTACCTCTAAATTTGAAGCATGTGCTGTACATTTTCTTCTATTATCTTTATAGTTCTACCTTTCTTCTTTAGATCTTTATTCCATTTGGCATCCATGTTGAATAGGGTGTTTGCAGAAATTCAAGATTATTTTTCTATTTTCATGTGTTTTTCCTATATTATTTTCTAAACAATACATATTTTTCCTATTTTTTGAGACCTTTATGTTCTGTTGATCAATTTTCTTTTACTGTTATATTGTTTTTTCTTACGAAAGCTTTTTAGATAAATTACTTTAAGATAGAACATGATCCTTTTACCTCGATCCTCTTATTCAAGATTGACTTGGCTATTTGTTGTATCCACAACATTTTTGGATAAATTTGTAGAGTTCCAAAAAATTTCTGCTGGAAATTTTTATTTGGAATTGCAGTGCACATGGAGGTTAATTAGAGAGGATTGACATCTTTACTGTTAAATCGTTCCATCGGTGAACATGGTATAACATTTATTTAGATTATTAAACTACTTTTCAATTGTCGTTGAACTGAGACTCCTTATCTTGTGGTGCTTCCATTATTCCCTGTTATTTGCTTATCAAGGCAGACTTAGGAGATATAAGCAGACTTAGAAACCTACATTGTTCATCTAATACTTGTTCTAGAAATAATAAATAAATAAATACTGTCCTACGGTTAAGACCTATTCTGTAGTTAAGAAAAGAAGAACAATTAATAAATGGAAAAAGACTAAGAAAATGGCTTTTCAAAAACAGATAAAAATGTTCTTAAATATAAGAAAAGGTGCTCAGTCTCACCCATAATTGGAAAAATGCAAATAAGAAAAATAACGATATAGCACTACTTTACCCACCAAACTGTCAAGTTTCAAAAGTTTGATAGTAATCTGTACTAACATGGTGTGGGGAAGCAAGTATCCACATGGATTGTTGGTAGGATTCCAGACTGATGCAGACTCTTTGAAGGGAAATTTCTCAGTGTATTTCAAAATTAAAAATACACATAACATTTGAACTTGCAGTTCTATTGGTAGAAATTTGTCCTTCAGGTGTATTTATATATCTGTGCAAAGTTCTATGAAAAAGGCTATTCATTACAGCATTACTGATGTAGTGAAAGGCTGGAACAAACTAAATGCTCATCAGTAGATATGGCTAAAAAATTATTTGTACATCCATTCAACAAAAAATTATTCAGCCTTTGAAAATAATGAGGTGTATATTTTTCCTGTGATATGGAATAATTGTGAAGACTCTTAAGTGGAAAATGCACAATGCAAAATATATACAAAGTATATCTCAACTGTACAAAGCAAAAAGGTACATTAATATACATGTTTGCATTCCCATAGAATATCTCTAGAATGATAATTAAGAAACAGTTAATAGTGGTTGCCTCTGGGAAGGACAGCTGGGAACTGAGGATTGAGGTGGGAGGAAGACTTTCTTTACATTCTAGATCCCTTTAAACTGTTTGATTAGTTTCTTAATGATGTGTACATATTAGTTTTAAAAATAAATTAATTAAAACTATTCTACAACTTGGTTTATCTTCTCACATAAGTTGTAGGATATTATCCTATATTAAGGAGGTTCTTCTGTATTTAGATTTTGACCTAAAGGTTGTATCCTCTCAGTTTATTACATGGTCTTGTGTTCCTTTCTGCACACTCAATTATTAGGAGAAATGTTTTTCTAGTAAAAACTGGAGAAAAAATAGCATGATTTTAAAGTCTGTAGCGATGGTAACTCGTCCTACTTAAGATGTAAGGGCCTGAAGTGTTTCATTGCATTTGAATAACACTGAAGTAAAATCTGGAGAATTCTTAATAGATAAGTTGTGAGGCTGAATTGCATCCCCCCAAATTCATATGTTGAAGTCCTATCCCCTAAAACATCAGAATTTGACTATATTTTAAGACAGGGGTTTTAAAGAGGTAATTGAGTTAAAATATGGTCATTAGGGTGGGCCTTAATCCAGTTTGACTGGTGTCCTTGTAAGAAGAGGAGATTAGGACACAGACAGGTACAGAGGGAAGATCATGTGAGGACACAGCAAGACGGCCACCTGCAAGCCAGGAGGAGTGGTCTCAGAGGACACCAAGCCTGCTGACACCCTCATCTTGGACTTCCAACCTCCAGAATTGTGACTAAATTTCTGATGTTTAAACTACCCAGTCTGTGGTACTTTGTTATGACAGCCCGAGTAAACTAATACTTGATAATAATTCAAAGTAATCTATGTAATGGACAAAAAGCACTGACATAAAATATTTATTAGATGAAGTTTTCTAAGGTGCTGGGTTTGGACTGTTTCAAATGGACTGACCCTAACCAGTCCTTGCGATCTTTTTCAGAGGATAAGGGGATAACCTCCATAATTAACATTTTGAATTCGAGTGAGATGATAGCATCTAAAACCAGGATTGCTGGAAAATGGGGGTATCTCTGTGATCTTGCAAGTGATGTTTTAAGACAGGTAACAGAAGACAGTAGTTTACACATTAGGTAGCACCGGTGTATGCCTTTCTCTCTTGTAAGATGTTATAAAACATTTTTTTTAAATAAAGTATCCATAGCCATTCCTAAAAACAAGAGTGAGAACTCTCTGTGGACTAGAAAAAAAGAGGCACTCCAAAAAGATGGCAGTAGATGGGCAGCTGTCACTGCCCGGCCCAATCAGATACTGCCTCTAAAATACTGGGGTTGATGTCACTGCTCAAAGTCCACTCCTGCAGAAAGGTTACTTTGTCAGGAACTTTCACAACCCAGGATACATACTGGAGAATTCTTCCACATACGAGTGCATGCAGCAGATCTTGATGCCACCTCTAATTTCAGCTGCATCAGCCTTGCAGAGTTTCATGCATGTCTGGACACACACTGAGCAGGTCCAATCTTAAGGGCATGTCTTCTCTGCTTTATGCCCCAGGGCTGTCTCCAAAACTAAGAACTCCTTTGGCCCATAGGCAAAGACAGTCCAAAAGTAGGAGGGAGTCAGCACTCTTAGGGGCAGCCCTCAACTAATGGGGGATGAGAGTCCTTTGGCAAACAGTTCTGAGAGAGCTCTCCGTGCTTCTCAGAGGTCTTGCCTGAACTGAGAAAATCTCTAATTGCTCCCTTATATTTGGCTTTTCCTGCTCACCTAGTTCACTCTCACAGCTCCTGGGCTCATGCTTCTTAGGGTTCCTTTTAAATAAACTACTTATACCACTTTCTCAGGCTCTGTTTTGAGGAAACCAAAAACTAAGTAGATAACCAAGAATTACGCAAAATCTGAGGATGGACAACACAGTGGAAGAGAGAATACTAATAGCACAAACAGAAAATTTTTAGACCCAAAGAATGTGAATATAAACAATCCAAAAATCGTTTTAAGAATATTTAATATCACCAGAGAGATAAAGGAGCTTTTTGCAAACATGATATATGAACAGGAGATTATTAAGCTACAAGAGGTACTTAGGAAACAAGATCTGGCAGTTACAACTTCTTAGAAATGAAAAACGTGATTGTTGAAATAAAAAATTCATTAAGTGGGTTGAGTAGCAATACTGGATACACCAGACGATGAATCAGTGAGTTTCAGTGAGGGGAGGTATTCTCTCTGAATCTAGCCCAATGACATTAAAAGATGGAAAGTATACAATTTCAGGGATGTGGAGGGGAGAGTTTGACCATTCATTGGGGTTTGACCATTCATCAGGTAGGACATTAAGGAAAACCAGAATTGTGGAGGGGACTCAATACAGGAAGAAATAGTTCTAAGGATTTCCATAACTGAAGAAAGACTTCAAACTGAGAGTTCAGCAAGTGCCATGCAGAATGAAAAACTAAAGAAGAAAATGCATGCATGTATGAATGAACATATCAGGAACATAATTTTGAGCAGCTTGGTTTGATTCACTATAATATTATTTATGTTCTTATGATTGGGTAGTTTCAAATGATACAGACTGTTTTTATCCTTGAGAAAAGATTCTGTAGATAGCAATAGAGGCAAATTGAGCTGCATGTTTAAGTAATCACCAGGCTAATTGACGTTGTAAGGGCAATCTGATTAATTCTGGCCAGGAAAAGTCCCCATTTTATCCTCTTTATTAAAGAATTGGACAGCAAGAATATCTGTGTATTAAAGGATCTGATCCTCTGAATAGATGAAAAGCAGCTTTCAGAAGGATCGCTGCTGATCATCTTACTGATTAAATTGGGTCATGTCAAGATTAATGCAGCCAGCTCTATGGAGTAGACTGGACATCGGAACCTACACTGCTGGTAATATTATTTACTTCCGACATCAATCTGATTTTCCCCCTCAGTTTATGAAATAGAGAGTGGCGGTCTATACCACTGGCATACAATGGCTTGTCTTCGGGTGCCAATTATTGACATGGTGGCTGTGCCTACACGATACCAAAACAATTGTTCACTCCAGTTACAAAGCGAAAGCAAACACACCAGTTAGGTAGTATAGACAAAACATTTGTGCATGTTGAGTTTTTCACCCTTCGGTTGATTGACTTGATATTGTGTAGACACAGCCTGTACTTGGCATTAAGATGCTGCTGTTTCCATTGTGCCTGCTTGGTAGGCTGCTTTCTCTTTGTGTAGAATGATCTATTTACTGTACTGGTCTTCTGATACCCCGGCAGCATTGTCTCTTTCTCATAGCAAAGTACCGAAGAAGGGCAAATCCATATGTTCCCCATGGTCTAAAGCCCTCTTGCCATGTTTAGCAGCTCCTGCCTGAATCTGGAGGAAAGCATTCCATGAGCTCTGTAGAGCTGAGCCACCAGAGGTAGTGCACACGTTTTATCATATCTTAAGGGAAGCAGCAGTTTGTCGGTGATGTTGGATGGCTTTCTTTATCTTAACACAAAAATCTCTGGGGCACACTGTGGTCTCTCAACGTATCCCTATTTAACTACACTCCTTACTTTTAGCTGCTTGGGCTCAGCTAACCAAATGGTGTCAGAGATGTGTATAGGCGATCTTAAATCATTCTGATTTTCCCAAGTCCCTCTGCAGTTTTAGGAGGGAACATATGGCAATGTTATGTCTATTTGAAAAAGCCTTTGCATCATATGTTTATACAACTGCTCACTATCCCAAGACAAAAATTCTTTTCCTGTTATTGCCCATTTGCTGACTAAAGAAATTATCCTCTTTATGTATTCTGGTACTTTACCTTGATATCTTACATGTTTAATTATGTAGCCTTCAGTCCATAATCTATACCTTCATCATCTAAGGCCATTTTGCTTCTGCGAATCCAAAGCTTAATGATATATTGGGAGATAAAGGAGAGATATTTTAAAAAGTCTTCTACTATTCCTCTTTCTCAGATTAAAAAAAATCATAGAATCACAAGGAACAGAGTTAATAGGGAAAACCCAGTAAATTCTCAAATGTTTCTTATACATTCCTCAATTATGTTGTGTTACTGAAAATAATACCTTAAACCTTCACACCAAATAATCCAAATTTGACATCACAGATTATATATAAGATAATGGGAATATTTCTACTTACCCTACAAGTGTAGTCACCCCAAGTGCTGCAGAGTGGAGCACTGTGATCACATGACCCATCTCAGCATCAATCTCCATGAAGAAGAAGGCTAGAAGAGCCTGGCAAACCCAACTGAACCTAATTTGTAGACAGTAAAACTGATTATAGGAGACAATAGTGAGGATCAATGCTCATGGAGATTTCAGAATCTAATAATGGGTCATAGAACAGCCTGCAAGACCTGTTGGAGGTTTTCTTTCTTTCTTTTTTTTTTTTTTTTTTTTTTTTTTGCGGTATGTGGGCCTCTCACTGTTGTGGCCTCTCCAATTGCGGAGCACAGGCTCTGGACGTGCAGGCTCAACGGCCATGGCTCACGGGCCCAGCCGCTCTGCGGCATGTGGGATCTTCCCAGACTGGGGCACGAACCTGTGTCCCCTGCATCGGCAGGAGGACTCTCAACCACTGCGCCACCAGGGAAGCCCGGAGGTTTTCTTGTAAGTGAAATTTACAACTTGCCCCCCTCACCCTAATTTAAAGCCCTTCAACCATTTTCAGGAATAAATTTTCTTCTTGGAGATCCTTTGTTCTTTTTGCCTTTTATCATGTCACAGCTGAGCAAATGATTCTAACCTAAATTATTTCCTGTTCCTATGATATGAACTTGTCTCTATGGCACTAACGGAACCAACTGTCAATTTCAGCTCATGAGTTTCATGAGAGCTTATCAAGAGTGTTAGGATGGGGGCAATGCAACATTTAAATATTTTAAAGTTTAAATTCAAAAATTACATGGCCATTCAGCCCTTTGTGAATGTTTTGCTGAGGTCTCAAACAAAGGTGTGTTTGAAATGTGAAGCTTAAACTTGTTGACCTGGGGACTTCTTGGAAAAATTTCTATTACATTAGCTAATGCAGTACAAAGTCTAACCTGAATTGGGCATCATGTTTTGCATGTAAACCAAAGGTATCGAATTTGTGGCTTTTGCAAGCTTTGCAGAAAAGGTTTTTTAAAAATACATTTCTTGATAGTGCAAAACTAACAAAAGCCACAAATGGAATGGGTTTGCTTCTCATGGAAAACTTTTTGCATCCTGGAGCCCTGGTAAGCCTCTACAGTACTTTGCGGTTTGCAGCTCCAATATCAGAACAGGTCTGTTGTCATCTTAGCTCCTTGAGAAGCTGCACAAGTTCCATGTAGACCACCAGAGTGGTCTATGGGATACTGTCCATCTCACTAGCAGGCTAATGCTTCTCCATCAGTTTCCAGCTTTGTAACAGTAGGACCAAGAATCATACTCAGGAGAGCAATTTGTTGGCCCCAGATGGGTAGATGGTTGGAATATCAGACATCAGTGTGTCTAAAGATGGATTTTATGGTAAAATAAAATGGATCATTCAAGCTAAGAAAAAGAAAGTGGCAGCTATTAGAGGCTATGGCCACAATATTTGGAAATCCATGCAACATCTGCTATACTTGGACGAAAGTACATGAAGTATATAACAATATTGACAACTTACCTTTCAGACTACCTTTTTACTTTGTATCATCTTATTTGTCTACCTATCTATCTGGAAAAGAAATGAAAGGGCTCTGGATTATCTATGCTTTTATCTAAAGAGGAGACCTAGAGATAGGGAAAAAAGCCCTAAATTTCCTTCCACTCCAAGCTATCAAAAGCCAAGTTCTCAAATCTTGGGAGTTTTCTTTGATTTACATTGCACTGCATTTCTTTGATTATATTGCATTGACTTAACTATTGGTATTCACTTTTCATCCCTCTGTCTGAAGATCCTATCTTTCTACCATTTGTTGCTAGTGACCATTTCAATTTTGTTTGGAGAATTGACATTATGAATTGGGAATAAAGAGAGAAAGGAAACACAGGTGAATTAATTTTGCTCCTTTCTTTAACTTGTACATTGATGAGAGATAAGATAGGGAGAGGAATGAAACTCTTAAAAAGTGCTCTCTGAATTATCTGTGGATCTATTGAATTGTGTTTCTCTACACACCTGATTGAAACTTGGCCATGTGTACAGCATACATGCATTTGTTATATTCTAGTCTCTGTTTATTGTGTAAGACATTAATCAAAGGATGACTTATTCAAATGGTGTAAAATTATACCTGTGGTAAGTGGTAACAAGGCGATGTCATGCTTAGAGAACGTATGATAATGAACCATCAGATAGGACAATCCTAAAGAAGTGATTACTGGGCTGGAATCTGCAGAGAGAGCAGAAGCTAACTGCATAAAGCTAAGGATAGAAGAATGTTCCAGGCAGAAGAAGTAGCACGTGCTACGGTCTTACGGTGTGCTGGAGCCTGGTGCACTTGAGAAAATTGAAGATATAATAAGTACTTCCAGAAGTATTTATGCTCCTGGAAAATCATTGTATTGATGTAGAGTGCACATTTTTTTCCCTCGATATTTTGGTCAACTTAATATTCATGGAAAAAAACAGGAATAGAAAGAAGTTCACAAAGGTTGTTTGGTTCACATGACTAATACTACCATCATGTTAGAACAAAGACCTAACCTGGAAAATTCAGTATTCTCAGTGTAGGCCTCCCTTCCCATTCATTCTCATTAGGAATGGTCACAAAAAACCCCACAGACAAACACCAAACCCTCAGAGTGTCAGTATACAATAGTCCAGCTTAAAAAAATAGTCTTTTTCAGTTGCAGATGGGACTGATGTTTCCCTAACAATTCCCAGAACTGATTTCGAACCCTTATCACTTCAAAAATCAGGAAACTTTCCATTAGTTGCAACTCTGGAAGAAGAAATCATACGGTTACTTTCTTGGGGATGAGAGCTAGATCCAGTTTTCACTCTTGACCTTATGTATACAAATCAAAAAAACACAGACACAGGGTGGTACAGGACCCTGTAAAAAATCTGATGCTCCATCCTGAGAAATAGCAAGGTTGGGGCAGCAGAAGTGTCACCACTGGACTGCAGAGTGTCAAATCTTCCTGCACAAGAATGGGAGTCAGTGCTATGGATGCTCTCGATTAGAACCTCAGTGGTTTCTTCCTGGGTGGGACTTCCTGGAGAATCTCACCTGGGCATTTCCTGAAAGTTTTCCATATTGGGGCCACAATTTTGTCACTATCAGCCAAAGCTGCTTTTATGGTGGAAGTGTTCATGGCAGCAGCCTTATTGCTTAGTGTCTGTCACAACCAACACAGAGACTCTCTGAGAACCATTGGTCATTTGTATCAGAGTAATGAGGTTGTCCTTTTTCTGAACGTGATGCCCGAATTGTATGCTGACTAGGGGAAAATGTCTGACTGTGGCTGTCAAGCCTTACTTCCCCTGCCCCTCTCCAGAGCTTGTATAATTGATGATTCTTCCTGCCAGGATAAGTTTTTGAGCACAAAATTCATTTTAATAGCAGTTTTTGCTTATTAGACAAACCACTGTTGTTGTTTTTTTATTCCTGTTTACTTCAACAGCCAGAATCACAGAAGCACAAAACAAATCAGCCTAATTTTGCAGTGAACTTTGCTTTTGACATCTTTCTATTTTTCAGAGAGAATAAATGTGTTGTTACTTGACTGCTCTCTTTCAGACTGAAGAAGCAGAGAGCTATTTTTGAAGCTCCTTAAATCAGAAGCTATGGCTTTTTACAAAAGCAGCCCCACAGGACATCAAGACTGTGTTTGGAAACATGTGTGATAAAAAAAAAGAAAAGAAAGAAAGAAAGAAACAAACCGTAAAAATGAACTGGGATCACCTTGTAATTGGGCAGAGAGGGCTTCCTGCTGCTCTCCGTGTTTTTTTAAAAGCCATTGCTTCTGCATTTCTCACCTTTTGCTGTACGAGACTGTACACAAAATCTCCAATTGCTAAGCAAATCACAGCTGAGAGTCAGACCCCCTGTTTGGAAGAGACCTTTCTCCCCTCAATATTCTCTTTTATTGATATTATAGAAAGAAATTAAAGATACACAAAGAATCAACGGTAGTTATAGTGAAAACGCAAGTCTTATACAAAGAACACTGACCGAGGTCTTACAATATGCTAACGTCCACACAGGTATGACATTAGACAGCTCAATAAAGTTTAATTGTTTCACTGCTGTGCTTCCAGGCAACACCTTGCATGCCAATGGAGGATAAGTGCCTTGTAAATAAAGTGCATTGTTATTATTTTACTTAATGTCGCTAAATAGCTGTTATCTCCCCAGCCAGCACAGGAGCAGGAAAGACTGGGGTGTGGTGTGTCTGGGGAATGATGAGTCCCCCGTCTCATCCCAGAATCTATCCAAGACTCTTAAGGTGATAACTTCAATAAATGTTCCTCCTCTTCAGTTTCTCCTCTCTGGAATGAGGTCAAAAAATAATTGCTACACCCACCTTTCAGAGCTCAGCACAGCAGGGGTCATTGAATATGCATATGGTTATTAACCACAAATGATATTTATTGGCTGCCCACTGTTTTAATGGTTCTGATTTAGAAAAAATAGAAGGATATTTTTAAACTATAAAGAACGCATGATTAATTTTTAAGATGTTTGCCAATCTCTGAGTTATATTTTCAAGAACAATTTTGACTGAAGTCCAATTTTGCAACTGTGCAGGCACAGAAAATTATTAGCATGAAAATCTGTGAGAGTCTTAGAACAAGACTCTTCGGGGTGAATATTATGTGAAAAGTCTCAGTTAGAGGAGATAATATCTGATTATGTGATGGTCTCTCCAGTTATAATTGCTTGTCAAACACATGTACTAGCTAAAAGGTAAAGAAGTTGGTTGAAAGCTTTCTCTTTAAAAAAGTTTCTCTTTGAGAAATTTGTGTATAAAGGCATGCACAAGGATAAGCAATCAGTATGAGAAAACTAAACAGGCATGGGAGTATGAGAAAATACTGAAATTTATACATAGGTAATACGTTCCTTCTCCTAAAATGAATACTTTGGTAAGTTTTACTCTCGTCTCATGAGACTAACAGTTTTTACCTGTGTACAGTCCTAGATAACGTACATTTTAAATTAGTTATTCCAGATATATTTTACAATAAATGAGGAATAAGATGCAAAATTATGGGGCAGAAAGATTCTACCTTACTTCTTTTTAGTAGGTTTTGAAATTTACAGTATTTTTCCCCCACTTAAAGAAAAAAAAAACCTTCTTATGATGCTAGTGAATTACTGTTTTCATCCATATGTTTATGGCATGTAAACTTCCCCGTGTGGATGGATAGACAGGAACGTTATTCTTGGAATTTGTAGACAACATGGGTACAATTTTTCACTCCACCTATTCTCGAGGAATTCTGCAAAGCCGTAAATTCAATGTTAGCTGGCTAGAGTGTTTCTAGGAAAAAAACAAAACAAACCCCCCCGCCAACTTTAACATAGTGAAACTGCTTGATTCCAAAGAAATCTTAGTGGCATGTTGGAAAGTGAATACATTTGTCTGCCTACTGAAGGCAGATCTGTTTGCTGATGGTGGAAACAGAAGCAGCTAGACTTGAATTAAGTCTCTGCGTCATTGGTGATGCCTTATCTATTGCTTTATAGTTTTTTGTGCATAAGTGTGTAGTGGACAGGGCACGACTATGGAATACAGTGAAAAAGAGTATCCTGGACACAAAGAAATAGAGATGGTTGGGGAGAAAAAACAAAGACCTTGCTGGAAAATAGGGCTGAACCCTCTTCTGCATGCTCACGGAAGGAGTTTTCCAGGCAAAAATGCTCCTGCTTTCAGGCCCAATTCAACTGCCTCTGGCTGTGTTCACCAGCTATCTGTTATAGAACCTCTTTCCTGCCTTTTTTCTCCTGACTTCATGTTTGATTAATACTGAGTTCTGCTCCTGTAAGATAGACCCACCATCTTGGATACCCTCAGGAGTTCTTTTCTCTTTCCTTCTTACATATGCGGATTGTCTTGGAGGTAATTTTGCAGCAAGTGATTTTTGGCCCCAGGGCTCTTTATAATGCCCTGTGTTTGGTCTTCTGATAATTAGATGGATGTCTTTTTCGATATCTATATGCCATACTCTCTTTTGTTTGCTATAAGTACAAAGCTGAAAGAAACCCAGGGGATCCAGCTGAGTTCACAGTTCAGCAGAAGGCATCCTCACACAGCATATTATTAACACCACGTGCTATAACCAGAGTGCTCTAGGGACATGAGGGACAGGGTGGCCGCATGCCTGGGAAGGTTGAGAAGGCTTCACAGAGGAGAAAGCACTTTAGTTGGGTTTCTACTAGAGTTTCAAGGTCTAGTTTGTTGACCAAATGCCACCACTCATCCTTCTTTCTTTCTAGGGTTCTGACTGTTAGGGTTTGCACACAAAAAATTGAGCCAAGTGGTGCAAAATTCCTCTTAATACAAAATGTGTAATAAGGGAAGGGAGGGAAAGAAAAGAGAGACGGTTCTGTTTTGAGAGACATCAAAAATGTCTCTTTTGAGACAAATAATCCCATCTACTAAAAAAAAAAAAACAGAGGCCCAGTGGACATGACACTCATCATAGTCAGATCAGCTGTTGCTGCCCCTTCTGTTTTTGAGAAGAAAAAAGTCAGGAATGATGAGAATGGTGCAGTGCTCTCCCAGAGATGTCTGCCAGAGTGTCATGGGCATTTTCCTTTTCTATGGGATGATACAGGAAAGTGGGGTGAGGAGGAGGAGGATTCTCACCTATATACATAAAAGATGGATAAGGGTTTGTCAGGAGAAGTAGAAGGGGAGGAATAATCTGTGCAATGACACGGGTGCATGAAAAACACAGGATGTTTGAGAAAGAGCCATCTTTGGTATGTGAGTGGAGTGGAAGGGGAATTGTAGAAGATAGGACAGGGAATGCAGGTTTGGAAAACATTTTGAAGAATTTGGATATTATGCCAAATAGTGTGGCTTAATTCTATTGGCAAAGTGAAGTCATTACAACTGGAAGGGACATCTCCATATTTGAGTGTGTGTGTGTCTGCATGTGTTTGCATTTAATAACTTTTTATTTTGAACTAAAGACCCACAAGAAATTGCAAAAATAGTGTAAAGAGTTCCCATGCACACTTTACCCAGATTCCCCAGTGGTAATAGCTTACATAACCATAGTACACTGTCAAAACTAGTAGATTGTCATTGGTACAATATTATTAATTTAGGTATAGACCTGAGTTATTCAGATTTCACAAGTTTTTACATGAACTCTGTTTTGAATGTATACTTCTTTGAAATTTTATTATGTATGTAGATTCGAGTTACCAATATCAGAATCAGGATAAAGAACTGTTCCATCAGCACAGAGAAATTCCTTTGTGTTACCTCTTAATAGTCATACTCTCCACCAAACTTAAACTCCAGCAATCACTAGTATCTTCTCCATCATTATGACTTTGTTTCTTTGAGATTGCTATATAAGTGGAATCATACAGTGTGCAACCCCTTGAGATTAGATTTTTTTTTTTTTACTTAACATAACTGCCTTGAGATACATCTAGGTGGTTACATGAATCAATAGTCTATTTCTTTATATCTTGATTAGTGTTCCATTGTATGGGTGAACAATATTTATTCATTCCCCCACTAAAGGACAGTTGACTCATTTCTACTTTTTGTCTATTACAAATAAAGCCACTATGAATATTTGTATACAGGTTTTTGCATAAATATAAATTTTAATTTACTAGGATAAGTATCCAGGAGTGTGATTTCTGGGTCATATGGTAAATTTACATTTAACCTGATAAGAAACTGCCACACTCTTTCCAGAGTGTCTGTACCATTTTATATTCCAACCAACAATATATGAGAGATATAGTTTCTCTACATCATTGCCACCATTTGGTACTGACAGCATTTTTTATTTTAGCTGTTCTAATAGGTGTGTAGCGGTATCTCATCGTCATTTTAATTTGCAACTACCTAATGGCTAATGATGAAATCTTTTCATGTGTTTATTTGCCATCTGTATGTCTTCTTTGACAACGTGTCTGTTTAAGTAAATATTTTGCCTGTTTTGCCCAAATGAATGGTTTGCTCTCTTACATTTGAATTTATAGAGTTCTTTATATATTCTGGGTATGAGTCCTTTTTCAGATATGTAATTTGCAAATAGTTTCTCCTAATTTGTGGCTTGTCTTTTCATCCTCTTAACAGAGTATTTTACAGAGCAAACGTTTTTAATTTCACAAAGTCCAATTTATTACTTTAGCTATTATGAATTTTGCCTTTGGTGTCATGTCCAAGAACTGTTTACCTAATCCTAGGTCACAGGGATTTTTTCCTTTGTTTTCTTCTAAAGTTTTATAATTGTGTGCTTTACATTAAGATCTATAAAACACTTTGAATGAATTTTTATATAAGATGTGAGGCTCGGGTCAAGTTTCTTTTTCTTTCTTTTTTTGTTTTCTGCCTATCATTGTCCAAATAGTCCAGAATCATTTGTTGAAAAGGTTAGCCTTCATCCATTGAGTTGCTTTTGCATCTTTGTCAAAATTCAGTTGGCTATACTTGTTTGGGTCTATTTCTTGATTCTGTATTCTGTTCTATGGATCTATGTTTCTGTCCCTCTCCTAATACTACACTGTCTTGCATACTGTTGCTATATAGTACATCTCAAGGTACTATAGAGGTAGTATGGAGGTAGTAAGATTCCTCTAACTTTATTCTTCTTTTTCAAAATTGTTTTGAGTATTCTAGTCCCTTACTTTTCCACATAAATTTTAGAATTATTTTGTCTATGTCTAAAAAGAATCTTCCTAGAAATTTTATGGCAATTTGTTGAGTTTTCCAATTCATGAACACAGTGATTCTACCCATCTATTGAGACCTTTTATTGTTTTCATTAGCATTTTATAGTTTCAATATACAGATCATGTGCACATTTTATTAGTTTTATACCTAAGTGTTTTATTTTTCTTGGAGTGATTGCAAATTGCATTGTGTTTTCAGTTTCAGTTTCCAGTTGTTCGTTTCTACCATATAGAAATGTGATTGACTTTTTATGCATCCTTGTTAAACTTACTCATCAGTCCTAGGAGTTTTTGTTTGTTTGTAGATTCCTCAGGATTTTCTATATTGTATGCAATTGCAACCGTTTCAGTTTTACTTTCTAATCTATATGATTTTTATTTCCATTTCTTGCCTTATTACACTGGCTAAGACTTCTAGTACTATGTCAGATAGGAGTGGTGAGAACAGACATTGTGCCTTATTCCCAATCTTAAGGAAAAGCATTCTGTTATTTTCCATTAAGTATGATTTTTTGGTAGATGTTCTTTATCAGTTTGAGGATGTTCCCTTCTATTCCTAGTTTGCTGAGGGAGTTTTATAATGAATTTTATATTTGGATTTTTCAAAGCCATGAATTTATCCGGAGTTTGAAAAGGCTGGTGGTGAGAATTTTTTAAAAGACGGTGATCAGTGTGCTACATGCCTCCCCCTCTCCACCTCAGTAAGGGAGGGGGGAAGCTGCCCTGTCCTCACCTCAAGCTGATGAGGAGGACTTCAAGAGAACCATTTAGAGAGCATGGTAAGTGTGCCACCATGGAATTTGAGAGATGCAGGATCTGGAATGTCTAAAAAGTTCAAAGTTCAGGGGGTCTGCTGGTGGTAAAGCCAAGAAATACGGCTTCTGACATTTCAAAGCTCTGTGATGTTTTCTATAGGTCGGAAGAAAGTTTAGGATTGTCAGAATGGGCAAGGGGACTCCCCAGTGGAAGTGTGGTATATGTGTGCAACCACTGGAAGTCAGAGGTGGAGGGGAAATCATAAATAGCCCACAGAAAGAGATATTGCCCATGTCAAGAGAACTGAGGTGGTAGGTCCCCAGTGATGGTGGAGGGTCTCCAGCAGAATCCAGAAAGCACCCCCCAACACCAGATTCCAAAGGTAACACAGTTTTGCCCCTTATCTCTTTACTGTCCACTGCTTCATTTCTGTGGAGTCAGAGGTGCATAATGAAAGGGGAACCAGTGATAAAGCAAGGTGGGAAAATGGGGACATGGTGAAATCATCCATGTCCCTCTCCCAATTCAGGTTCCTTGACCTGTATCAGACCTCAGATGGAGGAGGGGGTGATGTTATAAATTGAGTTGGAGTTTGAAGTTTTAAAATTAGGCTGGATTGGCTATTTTATTATTTGAAAATTGAGATTATTTGATAATATTTGAAAGTGATGGGAAAAGCTTTATGACTTAAGATTTCAACAATTTAGAGGGGTTGGTTGAATGGATTTGCAGGGGTGGTGTAATGAAAGTATATTTTAGTGAGTCAAGTTATTTTACTCAACCAGTGATAGTCATCTGAGTCACAGGAGATCTAGATAACCAACTGTAAATGTGGATCTGGAGGAGACTGGGGAAGGAGACATCCATTTTGGAGTCCATCCAAACTTTCTTGCTCCATTTAGAATCAGTTCAACCTATAATATTTTCTTGGTGTTATTGCAATACACAATTTATTTTTAAATAATTCCAGTCAAAGTACTACACACACACACACACACACACACACACACACACAAGAGTGATGTCAGCAAGATTGTGGAAGTCCTGGCCCTCACTCTCCCATAGAAACACCACTTAAACAACTATATATGGACCAAAATATAGTTATGAGATTTCTAGAACCCAGTTAAGAGGTTTTAGTACCCCAGGTGAATACAGAGTAGAATAGCTACAGTGAAACAGTACAAAGAGTAATTTCACTTACCCATGTCAATCCCTCCCCCAAGCCAGCACAGCTCAGTGCCAGAAGGGAACACGCCATCTAGTGACGTCTTCCTTGCGGGGGAAGAGACAAGTGGAATGTGCATTCAATGTTCTGGCTTTTCAGAGAGCTGCCTGAGTGGCTGGTATCTGTATTGCCTGACTTAGGGTGCTGACACAGAGTTGGCATACTTTGAATGCCTGGTGGCTTCTGAGAACAAGGGAGAGTGGGGGTGGCTTACTGCTGTAGAACCAGATAATTTGCAGTGCCACAGATAGACACTAGAGGGAGTAAGGCATTAGGAGCACATGAATAAGAAATTGGCAAGCCTTTCTAATTGAGAAATTATAGGCAAAAGCCCAGAGAAGATGGATCACTCTCAAAAGGGTTTTACAGGTCCCCAGAATCTCTAGCCAGGCTGATTGGTGAGGGTCTTGCCACATAGGAAACCAGTCCATAAAGACTGGGAAAAGTGGCTGTTTTTTCAGATGTGCAGATGCCAACACCAAGTTTTGAGACACATGAAGAAGCAGGGAAAAATGCCCCCCCAAAAGGGACAAACTACACCTCCAGAAATGATCCTAAAGAAATGGATGTATATGAATTACTTGACAAAGAATTAAACACAAAGATGTCCTGTGAGCTTAAGAAAATGATACATGAACAAAATGAGAATATTAGCAAAGAGACAGTATAAAAAAGAATGAAACAGAAAATTTGGAGCTTAAGAATACAATAACTCAGGTGAAAAATTCACTAGAGGGGTTCAATAGCAGACTTGATCAAGCAGAAGAAAGAATCAGCAAACTCAAAGACACATCATTTGAAATTATCCAGTCAGAGGAACAAAAAGAAAAAAAAAATGAAAAAAAGCCTATAAGGACTTATGGGGCACCATCAAAAGGACTGATATGCACATTATGGGAGTCCTAGAAGGAGAAGAGAGAGAGAAAGGGACAGAAAGCTCATTTAAAGGTATAATGGCTGGAAAGTACCAAAATCTGGGGAAAGAATGGACATTCATATTTAAGAAACTTAATGGTCTACAACTAAGATACACCCAAAGAAATACACAGTGAGACATGTTATAATCAAATTGTCAAAAGTGAAAGGCACAAAGAATTTTGAAAGCAGCAAGAGAAAAGTGTTTACTACATCCAAGGGGAATCAACATAAGACTATGTGTGGATTTCTCAGCAGAAGATTTGCAAGCCAGAAGGGAGTGTGATGATACATTCAAAGTACTGGAAGAAAAAAGCCCTACAAACAAAGAACACTATGTCTGGCAAAATTATCCTTCAAAATTGAAGGAGAAATAAAAAATTTTCAAATAAACAAAAGCTGAGGGAGTTCATCACCATTAGATCTACCTTACAAGAAATGATAAAATCCTTCAAGTTGAAGTGAAAGGGCACTAAACAGCAACACAGAAACAAATGAAACTTGCTTGCAGGTAAAAGTAAATATACAGAAGAATACAGAATATTGTAACACTGTTTTGATGGTGTGTAAATCACTTTTAATTCTTGTATAGAAGTTAAAAGACAAATACATGAAAAATGACTATAACTATAAAAATGTTAATGGATGCCAAAATAAAAAGGAGTAATTTGTGACACCAGTAACATGAAGTGTGTGCTTGTGTGTGTGTGTGTGTGTGTGTGTGTAGAGAAGTAAAAGTGTAGAGTGTGTTCATTTGAAGTCAATTTGTCATCAGCTTAAAATAGATTGTTATTACTATAAGATGTTTCATGTAACACTGATGGCAACTACAAAGAAAATACCTATAGAAGATATACAAAAGAAAATGAGAAAAGAATCAA
The DNA here is from genome assembly GCF_963924675.1 of Phocoena phocoena. Classification (NCBI taxonomy): domain Eukaryota; kingdom Metazoa; phylum Chordata; class Mammalia; order Artiodactyla; family Phocoenidae; genus Phocoena; species Phocoena phocoena. The sequence continues at coordinate 48,675,680 of NC_089231.1, forward strand.
AGCATGTCACTACAAAAAAAAATCAACAAAACACAGAGGAATACATCAAGAGAGGAAGAGAGTAACAAAAAAAGATATAAGACAGAAAGAAAACAAGTAACAAAATGGCAAAAGTAAGTCATACCCTATCAACAACTACTTTTAATGTAAATGGATTAAAGTTTCCATCAAAAGACAGAGAATAACTTAATGGATAAAAAATGATCCAACTATTTGCTATCTACAAGAGATCTTGTAGATTAAAGACGTACATGGGCTGAAAACGGATGGATGGAAAAAAGATATTCCATGCAAATGATAAACAAAAGAGAGAAGAGGGTGCCCATACTCATATCAGACAAAATGGGCTTTATGTCAAAAACTGTCAAAAAAGACAAAGAAAAACTTTAAGAATAAAAGGGTTAGTTCACTAGGAAGACATAATGATTATAAATATATTTGCACCCCACATCAGTGTACCCACATATATAAAGAACTGAAGGGGGAAATAGACAGTAATACAATGGTGTAGGAGATTTCAGTACTCCACTTCCAAGAATGGATAGACTATCCAAACAGAAAATCAATAAAGAAACAGCAGACTTGAACAACATTATAAACCAAGTAGATCTAACAGGCGTATATAGACCATTACACCCAACAGCAGAAGAATACACATTCTTCTCAAGTGCACACAGAACATTCTCCAGAGCACATCACATATTAAGTCACAAAATAAGTCTTGACAAATTTAAGATTAAAATTATACCAAGTATATCCCCAACCACAATGAAATGAAGCTAGAAATTAATAGCAGAAAGAAAAGTAGAAAATTAACAAACATGCAAATTAAACAACACTCTTGAATAACTAAATGTTCAAAGAAATAACCAAAAGGAAAATTGTAAAATATCTTGAAACAAATAAAATTGAAAATACAACATATCAAAACATGGGATGCAGCAAAAGCAGTCCTAAGAGTGAAGTTTATAGCGCCCAATGCCTGCATTTAAAAAAAAAAGAAAGAACTCAAAAAACAACCTAGCAGTATACCGTTAGAAAAAAAAGAATAAGTTCAAATTTAACAGAAATAAATGATTAAGGTTAGAGCAGAAGTAAATGGAGAACAGAAAAATAATAGGAAAAAAATCAACAAAACTAAGGGTTTGTATTTATCCCTAGGATGCAAGGATGGCCTGAAATATGAGAATCAATCAATGTGAAACAAATGTTGGCTAGGATTTGGAGAAAAGGGAACCTTTGTGCACTGTTTGTGGGAATGTAAGTTGGTACAGCCACTATGGAAATCAGTATGAAGGTTCCTCACAAAATTAAAAATAAAACTCCATATGATCCATCAATCCTATTTCAGGATATTTATCCCCCAAAACTGCATGATTCCACATGTATAAGGTAGTTGAATTCATAGAGTCAGAGAGTAAAATGATGATTGCCAGGCGTTGGAGGGAGGGGGAATGGGGAGTTGCTGTTTAATGGGTATAAAGTTTCAGTCATGCAAGATGAAAAAGTTCTAGAGATCTGTTATATGACATTGTGCTTATAGTTAACAATACTGTATTGTGCACTTAAAATTGTGTCAGAGATTAGATATCTTGCTATGTTTTCACCACAATTTTAAAAAGCATGTATGGTGCTACATTTAGATTTTCTCATAGATAAATTCACATTTAACCCTTCCGTACCTTTGAGGTGGCAATCTTATGAAGTGCAGTCCTTGGATTCAGGCAGCCCTGAGTTCTAATCACAAATAGGGATTATACAACCTTGGACAAATTACCCTTTCTGATGCTCAATTTTCTCCTTTGTAAAGTCACATAATGGTATTTGCCAATGTAATTAGTTCTAAGTAACAGCTGGTTTATTACTTTGTCTTGTTACCAAATCACATACAAAATATTTGAGAGGCAACATTTTATTACATGTATGGCTTGATCCTCTGTCTTTACCTTCATCTTCTCTGGAAACTCCTTTTTTGTGTGCATGAAATTTTATTGATATATATAAATATCGTTACTTTTCCGGAAACACTGGTCTACATATGAGTACAATGAGTGTCATTAAATCATTAATAGAGCACCGATTAGGTTGAATGATTGATTCCAAGGGATACAAAACATTTCCTTCCAGGGGAGAAAAATATATTACTATTATTCGCTAATATGTTAGTAAATATTAAATTCATGTAATTTAAAAATAACGATATGTTAATATTAAAACTTCAAGTAACCATTCAAGTACATCAATGCTAATCATCCAAGAAGAGCAACAGTATGGGCTGATGGTTTACATGGCACACGCTGGGATGTTAGGTAGCGTGTGACCATGACTTCACAGCACTGAGTCCCACTCCCGCACGGGCAGTGTGCAGTGGTGCTGAGAGAACCAGTGAAAACGCCTGGGTTTGCATACTGGCTTTGCTACTTTTTAACTGTGTGACTTTGAGCAAATCACTTAACCTCTTTGCACCTCAGTTTCCTCCTCTGTAAACTGGGGATAACGATAGTACTACCTCACAGGGTCATTATGAGGACTAGATGAGTTCATGGTTATAAATTAGTTAGAAACAAGCCTGACACCTGGTGAGTGCTATGTATGTTTGTTAAATATAAATCAATGAATACATCAATCAATAAAATCACACTGGGCAGAAGCTATTTTATTTTCAATTCTCTTTCACTGTTCATGATGGAGTCAAGGAGAAGTTCTCTATCTGGTGCTGAAATGACTTTAAAACTTCCCTAGCCTTTGCTAATTTCACCTTGCAACAAAAAGAAAACATCTCAGCCTCCAAGCTTTGCCAGAAAATAGTACTGCAACAGCACAATAACATGGTTTTAGTGGCATGGAACTTCTTTTTATTGTTATCTTCTGTTTGTGTCAAGTGATTCTGATTTTCCATTTACGGTAGTTATATATAGTTTACTTTAAAATAAAATTCACTAAAAGTTTTGAATCAATTTAAAGAAAGGTAATAATTTATATTTAAAGAAAGTAAATAATTAGAGAGCAACAACAACAACAAAAAGACGGGGTTTCTTAAAGACTACGGTTTGGGAAGGTTTGGATTAGAGCAACAACACAAAGCTAGTAATTCAAAGAGAAAGGAGGAGGTTCTGTTCTTCAACACTCTGCTTTTTTTACATGGTTTCCATACACACTGGCCTCAAACTACCTCTTTATCCATCTGTGCAAAGTGCATGGTTTTTGTCTGCCTTCCAAAATCACCACTCGCCTTGTCTAAGACACACTGTCAAATAGAAGTGGGCAGGGAGGGTAAGCACTTTGCATTGTTGTTTGAGTGGACCTTTTCTGCCAAAAAGTGTTTGGTCCAGCTATCTAAGGAGTTCCACTAATTGCCTCATTAGGCAGTCTCAATGCAGAAACAATATTTAAGTACATCAGTGTAACCCTTGGGTATATGTAGGATTTAATAGCAGATGAAGCCAAATGAGCTGAAATGGAATATTTATTTCTTTTTTAATAAACAGTCTTAAATTCTCATTAAAAAAAGAGAGTAGACAATTCATGCTTTTCAGCAAGATGTAGTCTTTCCTAAGTTGTAAATGCTTCTGAGCCATTTAGAGAGACTTTGAAATATTTTCTGCAAATTATCCTAACATTTTCTAGGCATAGGATATTTAATAAGAGCTTTACTTCCTACAATGTTAGGAGGTACAATATGTGAATCACAATACCAAAATACACCATAGTATGTAAATTTATATGTAATGCATGTGTTCATGAAGGAGAATTGCCCCTTTTTAATATGTAAGGTAGCTTTTAGTAATTATGTTGAAAATATCCCCAACAAGGGTTACTGTAATCCACGTTTGGCTTTATAGTTGTCTGATGTAAGTATTGACTCCAAGTCAGGGGACAGAGGAGAATAAACACTGGCAGGGACAGAGAAGCAATCTGCTGCCATCCCTTGTGTTTTTCAGTTGATCATGTGAAGGAAGGGTGACCAAGGACAAAAGCCTCCACAACCCCCTAAAACTCAGCTGTTCTGATATTTGAAATTCCTCCCCGTTTCCATCTCATTGTATCTACCTGGTTTCCATCACCTAATTACTTCACACCTGGATCATTGCCACAGTCTCCAAACTGGCCTCTTAATGTTAGTCTCTCTCCCTCTCCACCGCATCTCAACTTGCTCTCTGTAGTGACTGGTCTTCATACAGTCCTGTCCCCACCTGCACCTTCTTCCTCTAAGATCTTCTCTGGTTACCCATTGCCTTAGGATGGAGTCCGATAGCCTTAGCCTTGCTTTCATCATGTGCAACAATCTGGCTTCAGCTGTTTTCCAGCATGTTTTTTCTCTTCCTAGCACTGAACTCTCCACTCCAGCAAGGTTGCTCTGGAGTTATCATTCTCCTCCTCCCCAGTGTGTCTTGCTGCCGGGCTTCTGAGGCTGATTTCCTACCTGTGGGCTCTCCTTCATCATCTGCATTCCACCATCCATTAAGACACAGCCCAAGTTCTACTTGCAACCACTGCAGTCAAGAGCAAAACCAGTCCTTTCACTCAGCTGAATCTCTCTTCAGTGGCCTTTTCTTTCTGTACCATGGATTGCTATTTAAAGTTTTATGTGTTTATTGTCAAGTCTTTTACATTAGCTCTGAAGCTACTAAGAGCAGAGACCATTTCATAGTAAATATTTGCTGTGCCTTGGGTACGAGAACTGCTTATACACTTAGGCACTGGTGTATAGTTGTATAAATCAGTTGATTGATCAGTTATGTGCTTTGCTAATTTGGTTCTGTAAAATGATCAGTTGCCATTTTGGACAACTATTAGAAACTTCTGAATTTTTGAAGAGATTTCTGGGAAATATGTAGCCTATTATAAGAACTAGATTTTTGAATTTCTCTGTTTTGAGCTTCCATGGAAACTAGCACGTATGGTGAAAACAGGGATAGTCAATAAATGCTGAAAGAAAGAACCAATGAATGAATGACTGAGCGTTGAGTATGGTTTTCTGTTCTTGGTCTTCTCCTTAGGCCACCTGCACGTAAGACCTCTCTATTCTATGCCTACAAAAGTCGATCATAAAATTATGTAATCTCCATTCTTATGTTTATTGTCTGTGATTATAGCAATCCTCAGATATCAACTTTGTATTTACAGAAAGATCTTTGATTAATAAAACATGTTAATCTTCATTATCATTGCAACCTAACCAGTAAAAATCTTTATGATCATATTGCTGATATTGTTACTATCTATCACAAATACGTATTAGGGTCAGAAAGATAAAATTACCTGTCCTTGGGTGGAATCTGCTATTTGACCACTTTGAATATATGTGTATGCGCACTGCTGGTAGTAGAGTAAATTGCTAGATGCTTTCAGGAAATTAGGTAGGCAACATGAGACAGTCAACTTTAAAAGGCTGAATCCTTTGATCTCATAATTCCATTTAATAGAATTAGAAAATAGTCATGAATGTACACAAAGATTTAGCTCTGAAAATGTTCATCTTAGCATTGTTTCAAATACAAGTCATTGGAATCAATAAAAATACCTGATCATAAATTGGACAAATTGGGTAAATTTGATATCTCACATAATGGAACATATACACTTACTAAAAATAATTTTTAGGGTTTTACATAATAATTAATGAAATGGAAAGAGATCCATGGAAAACTATATTGTTACATGATATTGAAAAAAATCATGTGACAAGTAGTATGTGGGCAATAATTCATTTTAATACAAGAAATTATATATATGTGTATATGCATATATATGGACCCCAACATGTTAAGAAGTTATGTCTGGAAGGTGAAATTATGTGAGAATTTTCTTCTTTTTTGTATATATCTATATATTCTAAATTTTTAGACTAGATATGATAGTTTAAATATATATGTGAAAATATAAAAGAATATGGACATTTACTTAATGTTTTATTATCAAGCATCTTAATTCTTTGGCTCATCATATTGTAAAATGTCATTTCTGTTATCAAGCAAATACTTTGATAAAGTTCTGAGAGGAAGGCTACTGCTACAGCTACTTAAAACTATTGCCCTCAAAGAGCTTCAAGTTTTTAGCGTTCTTATGTGGATCTAGGCAGTTAAATTTAGGAGATAAAAAATAAAGTTTAAGCACACAAATGTTTATTTTTTTAACATGATCTTTTATTGTACCTTTGCAAAAGATAGAGATACATAGATCTTGAAAATATAATTCCAGGGAGAGAATTCTGATACTTGGAACAAATATATTCTAAAATAGAGTTTACTGTAGCTGATAAAAGCCAAGGATCATCTTCCTCTGGGAGGCAGATGGTGACTGTTTTCAACCACCTGGAGGGGCTTTGAGACATGGGGAATTCAATTTTTGCAACTCTAGAAATTTCAAATGCAGTCAGGACAAATAAAAAATACTATACATGTCACTTGCTCTTTCTTTTTGTGCCTCTTCCTCTGTGTCTTTTTTCTTTTCTTTGCCTCTCTCTTCTTTCATCCTTGCCTTTTTCATCCTCTGGCTTGCTAGAAATGACTGAGTTAATGTCCACCAGAATGAAGTACTCCTCCATGACTAAAATGCAATAATTACCCTTCTCTTTCTAACTTCTTGTCTTGCTGACGTCTTTTATCAAGGTTTAGATTTTTGGAGCCCAGTGTTCTCAGAGTGAAGTCCCACCCCAATTGTAAGTTAGCGCTTTGGAGGGACACTCATGCTTTCCTGCCACTAGGGGACCATTTTGTACAATATAATGCTTCAACTGACCCATTATCATTTACTTACACTGAACCCAACTCTTCCCAGTCTATGTGGTGAGAAGGCTGTCAGAAGAGAGCCTATGTAAGCTCACCTTGGGCGGCTTTACGGGGGGGCAGAAATGGAGGTGAAAGCGAATTACCCTCATGGTCCCTCTCTTTATTTTTTTCCCCAGCTTTATTAAGGTATAACTGACATATAACACTGCATACGTTTAGGGTATATAACTTGATGATACACATATATATTGTGAATTGTTCACCACGATAAAGTTAGTTAATACCTCATTCAGCTTTTGTTACCCTTTTGTTGGTGGTGTTGTTATGATGAGAACATGTAAGATCTACTCTCCTAGCAACTTTCAAGTATACAGTACAGAATCGTTACTTATCCTCTCCTCCTCATGCTTTGCTAGGATGCGCCTCCCTTAGCCAGGAGGATTAGACCCATTATTTTACTTGTCCCCTTGCAATTTGGCAGGATTTTTTTTTTTTTTTCCAGCAGAAACACTGCAAAAGATGGTGGTGGGGGCAAAGGAGTCAGGAAAACTGAGAAAGAGCAGGTTCCAGTTTGGTCTTTTCTAAGTAACAGAGACCATTTATAGTACTATGAGTGCCACAAAGGGAGTCAAGTGGCCACAGAGGAAGGAGACAGGTGAAGAAACAGGAAGGCCTGATGTGAGGAGCCATGAGGGCCTCCATTTGTATGGAAAATGGGAGAGTCAGAAATGTCAGACTGTGCAAGCCTCATGAACAAGTGACAAAACCTTGGAAGTAAGAGTGGTCTCTTGCTATTAACAGTAGGCAAGGAAGAGCGTTCAAATGAGAAAAGCCACAAGCCAATTTCTCTTGGTCAGTTGAATTCACTCAGCCCAACACTGTTTGCCTTCCACCTGGATCCTTGCTTTCCTGCTGACACTGCACGCCGTCTCCGGTCAGTGGTTGAACTGGAGTGTATGGATCTGAGTTCACTGGTAGAACATGGTTGCTCTACTTTTGCGGAGGGCCTTGTGAGGTTCTTTTTGCCTCCGAGAATTTCAGTGCATTGCTGAGAAAACTTAGGGTTAATGTCTCCAGCGTTGAGAATGGTGTCACTTAGGCTCTTAGTTCCATCTATTTACACAGCAGGCAGTTTTGCATTTGGTTGTAAAGAAGAAATGCCCCAGTAGGTTTTCCTTCTCTGCAGAGAAAGTGTGCTTCTGGCCTTTTGTGGGCCAGACAGAAAGCGGTGGTGGGGTGAGCTGAGGGAAAAGGGACTCCCAGGTGTTCTTGACCATAGCCCCTAACTAAGGAGAAGCCAGAATTCACTAGTGTCTATAATAAATATTTAATTGTGCTTTGTTCTACATCAAACTGATAAATGTTGATATATTCTTTATGTTATTTACATATCTGTTTAATTTGCTGTGATTTTTTTTTTCCTTCTAGGATTTGGAGACATGAATAACTGTTTTCCTTAGTTGCTTTAGGCATCTCACATTAGGCTCTGAAGGTCTGCATGTTTTCTAAGATCCTGGCATGCTCATTGGGGCTGAGTTTGGAAAAGTACTTGAGGAAGAAGAATCTAAAAGAAGTGAATAGGAAAGGATGGGGGTCAGCAGTAGAGCACCTAGGCTTAGTGGTGAAGTGAGTCGGAAATAGTTCGGAAAAAGCAAAATGAAGTCAGCCCTGTGATATTATTTTGACTCTCTCCGACACGGTGTTTGAGGTTAAACCAAAGGCCCACTTGCTTAGAGGTAGCGCTATTGGATCTGATGGCATTAAGCAGTCCATATGATTTGGGGGAATGATGAATTTAAAGGTTCATTGCTGTTGCACAAAACCATCGTTGTTATTTTAAGCTTAAGTTTCATTGGGGTTGGAAGAATTGTCCATTGCCTGGAAATAACTGCTGTAGCCAGGGCCGGCACCCGTCAGCAGGAATATTTGCCAGCTGCTTTCCTTGGGGAGCAGTTCTGTGTCCTGGGGAAAGTACAAATTTTATTTTATTATTGTAGCTGGGCAGAGTCCCTGTTTAAAAGGAGCAGCAGTGGATATGGGAGTGGTTTGTTTTGTTTAGAATGACGGTTCACAAACTTCAGTGTGCGTACAGATCACCTGGAGAGCTTGTTAAATGCAGGTTCTGGGGCTCCACCCTAGAGATTCTGACTCAGTGAGACTATAGCGGGACCGAGGGATCTGCATTTTTAAGTAGGACCTTAAGTGATGCTTGTCAAAATGGTGTGCAGACCACACTTTGAGAAACATTGCTTTGTGAATTTTAAATCAGGATTATCTCATGAAAGAAAGAAGTCTCTTCTGACATCTCACCGAAAATCCATTTATACAGTTAGATTTTTCTAACTACTTCCCAGCCTAAGTCTGGCAGAACAGTGATCTCAGTACAGCCCTTATCGAGAGACGTCACAACAAACTGCTTCACATTATTGCATTGAAAACAAGTAAGTGTTGAGTTTGGGCATCCCTTTCCTCCTCTTCCTCCTGAATTCAGGGTGTTCCAGGGCTTCAGCATTTGCCTGGCCATTAAAGACTTCAGCTTTAGACACAGCTCTGCCCTGGCCATGGAACATTCTTTAAGTACGGGGTCTCTTAACAATGGGAGGTGGAGATGTGGAGTGATTTCTTGAAAAGTTCAGAATTTTTGCCCCCGAATTACTTGATGTAGAATTTTCTTTTTTGTCCAAATAACCCAAGTAATACTCTTGTCCCTTTTTGTTTCATTGATACTAAAGTTTTGTTTAATGGAGAGTTAAACAATGGCAAAGTAAATCAGACGTTTGCGAACATTTTAGTGTAGAAAGAGATTTCTGCGTTGACACTGTGGAGTATTTGTGATTCAACAGGTTTTGGTGGAAAGAGCCTTGTAGTTAGAAACTGAAGCCCCAGGTTTATATGTTTATAAAAGGCAGTCGGCCTTTTGACTCCTTAAGGACTCTCACTCCGGGGAGAACATGCATATCCTACCATATCCTAGGTCCCACGTGAGCTGCTCAACTTTGGGCAAGTCATGTTCCCTCTCAGGGTTTCCATTTCTCAGCTGTAAATCAAGGATGATGATAATCTACTGTGTAGGTAATTGTAAGGATAAAAGAAAGTGGGTATTCAATGCTTGGTGAATATTGAAACTCAGAAAATAGAATAATTATTTTATTTAAAAACAAAAAAAACCCTAGGTTCATATGTTGACATTTATCAACTATATGGCAATGGGCACGTCATGTTGTCATCCTGGACCCAAAATGGGGAGAACACTGCACACCTAGTTTAGATGGTAAAAAGGAGTGAATGAACTAATACATGTCGGGGCACTTTGTGGAAGAATGCTACCATCCACACCTTATAATTATTTATGAACTTCTCCAAGACGTTGAATACTGGATTACAGAGTCTTTGCTCTTCTCTGTGTAGTTTTAGCCATAGAGCACTCTTGGGCTGTGAAATTCAAGATGTTCTGTAAGTTTTACTTCATTCATCTTTTTATTTAGTATTGCTCAGAATAGGGAGAGAGGTGTCATAAAAGCAATGACTGTGCAAATGAATGGTTTATCCTAAAACTCCAAGGCCTGCAGATTACTTGTAAACATGTCAGTGTATATTCTCTGGGTGACCAATGTATCACCAATGTCAGGCCCTCTCCCTCTACCCTGGACCAAAACCAGTGCCCATGAACAAAGAAGACCAGGTCAGGATGAAAGTAACAAAGATGTCTTTAGGTCTGAAATTCTCCATAAAGCAATCTATGCCTTGTAAAAGTACAAAGTCTTACCTCTTAACTCATGTCAACTTACTTCCTAGTACTTTTCTCATCTGTCCAGGGAGAAGGTAAACCTCAGGAAGAACAGGGAATGGTACGATTTTCCTAGTGAAAATGTAGCACATGCCTGAAAAGAATTATTTTTTCCTCCATATTTATTTATTTATTTTTAATTGAGATATAATTGACATATAATTATATTAGTTTCAGGTGTACAACATAATGATTCAATATTTGTATATATTGTGAAATGATCACCACAAGTCTAGTAAATATCCATCACCACACAAAATTACAATTTTTTTTTCTCTGTGATGAGAACTTTTAAGATCTACTCTCTTAGCAACTTTCAAATATATAATACAGTATTGTTAACTATAGTCACCTTGCTGTACATGACATCCCCAGGGCTTATTTACCTTATAACTGGAAGTCTGCATATTTTGACCACCTTTACCCATTTCACGTATCCTGCCCCACACAACCTCCACCTCTGGTGACTGCCTATCTGTTCTCTGTATCGATGAGTTCTGTTTTTATTTTTATGCTTTTTTTAGATTCCACATATATGTGAGATCATTTGGTGTTTGTTTTTCTCTGTCTGACCTATTTCACTTAGTGTGATGCTCTCCAGGTCCATCCATGTTGTTGCAATTGGCAGGATTTCTCTCTTTTTTAGAGCTGCGTAACATCCCATTGAATATAAATACTCACATTTTCATTTGCCAAAGGACACTTGGGTTGTTTCAAGAATTCTTAACTTTAATCCTAACTCCCATTCCTTTCTCCCATGACTATAGTCTATGGGACTGAAAAAACTAGGGGAAATTGAAAAGGCCAGTATTCAGTCCCCTTAACACTGGCTTGGGACCCTTGGGCACAGAGAGAGAAATTTCTGGCTGGTGCCTTAGTCAAGCCAGCCTACTGCTGCCTCTCAAATCTAGTTTTCCCCATCCCAATTATCATATCATCCTTCTGTGATAACCCTCTACTCTTCATCCTGGAGTTTTATGATGGTGGTGCCCCTGATAGCTCTTGGTCTCAAGCTCCTTAAAGGAGAATCCCATGTCTTCTGCATCCTTGTGTCCTCTGGCGCCTGGGCCAGTGCCTGGGACAGAGGAGGAGCTCAGCTGCAGAACTGGATTTTCTGTCTCTGTGCCTTGGCCCTGTGGTTGTCTCCTGCCAACCCTCCTACACAAACTGCACTCTTCCTCCTGGCTCTGTCCCTCTCTAACTTCAGGGCCTTCAGCACGTGAGGAAAACTTTTGGGGCCTCAGTTTACCATGCAAAGAGACAACTTCTCTAAAGGGCTTGGTGCACAGTAAATGCTCATCAAATCTTTATTCCTGTCCTTAGTGAATCATTTTCTGGCCACTTGGCTGTTAAGGGATAGTCCTCCTCTGAACTCTGAACAGTTACCTGTGTGCATGCACCACAAACATCACAAATCCTTGACATAATATATGTCACATTAGGGAGACTAAAACAACTTTTATACATTTTCACATATGTGCTATTTATTTCCAAACTAGTTTGTTTAATCTCATACAAATAGAAATGGTAAGAGTGGGGCCCTGCCTCGGTATCCTTGAGTCTGTGACTGGACTCTGTCCTTTAGCTGTCAACACTAGCCATCCCCAAGGGGAACCATCGTTAGACGCTTCCTCCCGCCCCCGAATCCCATTTATTCTATTCTCTGGGCAGTCTTGGATGTCACGAAAACCCAGATGTTTAATAACATGTGTTTTTGAAGCTGTTGATAATGGAAGACGGGGGTTTTAAGAAATCATGGAATGGAAAGACTCTCTCTTCCAACCCTGGTCTTATTCAGCATCCTGCCTGCAACTCCCCACAACACTTCATTTTTATCCACCATGGTAAATGTGCTGAGGGTACCTGTGGACACACACCTAGGCCAGGAAAAGACAGTATTTGTGTGGTTGTCTTCTAATAAGGTCAAAGGCTCAATGTATTTTACAGCTCTGTGGGCAGCCAGACTCATTAGAGCAGGAGTGGGCCATGGGGTCTGTGTAGGATATTCAGAGGTGGAGGTTTGATCTGGGGTCTCTGCTTAGTGGGCGTCCAGGATTCTCTCCGTAGAGCCTGAATTGGGGAGGGGGAGCACCGAAGAACCTGAGCACCTGGGAGCCCCGGAGCCCTTTACCTTTCTGAATCTGAGGTTGGATTTTTCCCCTGTGTTAACTAAAGCTGGAAGCAAAGCAAAGTGCAAAGACCCTGGTGCAGTTTGCAAACCCCTGGTCACTTCCCTTTACCAAATCCTGCTGTTACTGCCTCCCAGGTTGGGGGTGGGTTTTTCTGCCAAGCATAGGCTGTTGAGGGCAGGTGAGGAAGAGCATTGGGCAGGAGGAGAGCCCAGCGGGTTGTATTTTGGTGCACATAAGAGGCGAGGAGCTCAAGGCCAAAGCCTGACAGACTGACAGGTCTGATTGTCATTTGTATGCGCTGCGCTGGGCAAGTGGAAGTGACTGAGAGAGTGACTGATTTGTTTTGCTAAGGCTCCTTAGTGGTCTTCTGGGTGGATTTCTGGCCCCACCTCTTAGCCTCAAAGCCCTTGCTTTGCCTGCTGTTGCTTTTTTACTTGGGGGTAATGAAAATTTGTTATAAGCCTTCCCTTTCATCTGTACGTGGCAGGCTGTCACAGAGACACGAGCCATTCTGCAGCCTCACTCCTGTCCAAATTACTAAGTGTTTTTTTTCCAGTTGCTTCCCTAATGGGCCGGGATAATGGGAGCGGCATGCTCTCTGCCCACGCCGGAGAAGCCAGAGCATTTGTCCAGTGCACATGTGCGGTGGGCACCAGGCCCCTCTCTCCGTGGCTAGCCAGCCCCTCGCAGCTGAGCGCCAGCTCACGCACCTGCCCCTTGCCCTCGAAGCCGCCAGGGGCTCAGCACCCCGGAAGGTGGCCCCTTGTTTGGCCCTTGCAGCTCGGCCATCCCTACAGGTGAGGCTCTCCCAAGGGGGACAGGTGATCCAGGCCAGAGGCCCAGACCCGGGGCCACTAATGGACCAGCCAGGCCAGCTTTTTATGGACTCCAGTTGCTGCTTTTCAGAGGCGCAGGCCCCAGAGCTCCCCACAGCCGGCTGTTCCGTGGGCTGGCTGCTCAACTGTGGCTGACCCGCAGCTTTATGAGCCTAAGTGCTTATCCAGGAACAGAAGTGAGGAGGTGGTGTGTGATAAGAAAATAATTTGCCAAAACTGCAACAATAAAGAGGGCCTGGTGGGATCTCTTATGGTATGAATAGCCCCGAGCAGCTGCAGATTTCTCTCTGCTTTCACAATTATTTTCTTTTTTATAACAACTTAAAGCTAAATGCCTTGTACAAACCTGGTAACTCTTGCTTCAGCTTCCACCACAACGTTTCTTTCTCTTTCTGGGAATCTTAACATCCACACAGCCTGAACAGAATGTTCCTTGGCATCATGGCTTCAGCTGGTCTACTTCTTGGCCCGCTGACAACGGCAGCACGGCTCTCTCTAATGTTGCATGGCCCCGAACAGTCCCCTCACGCAGAGCTCCAGTTGCACACTCTGGGGCTCTGGAACAGGTGCTCCTATTACCGAGTTCTGGAGACAGGGAGCACCTTATCAGAAACCAGTGCCTTGTAAATCACAGCAGTGGCTCCGTTGACAAGGGTCATGTGTTTCACTTGAGAACGAACGAGGCAAGCACATTCCTGCCTCTTCACACGCTTCCTGTATACGAAAGGCACCTCCAGCACTTACTGAGTACCCCCATCTTTCTTTTGGGGGTGCTCAGTGTTACCATCAGTCTCATTTGTCAAGCATCCCATGCTAGGCACCTAGGCTGTATCATGTAGAAGGCAGGCCTTCAAGTTGGATAGAACAAGTCCAGATCTTGGCTCCATCAGGAAGTAGCTGTGTGACCTAAAACCCTGTCTCCTCTGTGCAGTGAGGATAAACCAACAACCACCTCACTGCACTATAGGTGCTATTATTAAATTAGATGAGAAAATAAACATAGAGCCCCTGACAGGGTGCTTGGCACCTTATTAGCACTTAATACATGTTAGTTATAATAATTACATTGATATTTTTCAGAGTGCTGTCTAGTTGGGAATATACATGTGCAACACAGAATGATAGCAAGAGACAGCATGTGTTAAAGGAATCTACTGAGTGATGAAGACAACACAAGCTATGGTAGAGATAGAGACCATCACTTAGTTACGGTTTCCCAAATTTGTCTCATGAATAGAATCTCCTGGAGCATTTATGAAAGATACCAACTCCAGGACCTTCTCCTAGAGATTATTATTCATTCAGTTGGGGCTGGGCCTTGGAAGTCTTTATGGCTATGAGGACATTTTTTACAAAGATGATACCTAAAAGAGCACCATCCAGAAGATGTATTATATGAGCCACATGTGTACTTTAAAATTTTCTAGTTGTGATATTGCAAAAAGTAAAACAAAAGAAATAAATTACTATTAATAGTATATTTTATTTAACCCCGAATATTCAAAAGGGTATGATTTCAACATGTAATCAATACAAAATATTTTCACAAGATTTTTTGCATTCCCATTTTCACATTAAGTTTTCAAACTCTGGTGTGTACTGTACACTTATAGCACATCTTAATTTGGCCTCTAAAATTTCATCACAAATACTCGATCTGTATTTAGATTTCATAAAATTTGCAGTTGAAAAAAGTGGATTTGCATACCCAAGTTGTCCCAAATATGCTTAAGAGTTTCCCAATAACTGTATTTGCTTTAAATTAAATTAAAATCAATAATTCAGTTCTTCATTCCCAATAGCCACAGTAGCTGAGAAGCTACATATGGCTGGCTGGTGGCTGCCATATTGGACAGCACAGATTTAGACAGTTAATAATTTATAGTAGTCAAGGTCCTTTCCCCCTTATTATGTCAAGACTTTAGCACATATCAAGGGAGGATAGCAGTCAGAGAGCAAAGTATTCAGTAGGAGCCGAAGTTTTATGTCAGGAGCAGTGGAAAGTGACATTAGTAAGAGGAAAAAACCAAAATTTAGGTCAGCATTATCCTACGCCAAGGAGTTCAGAGTTTATTGAATAGTCAATGGGAGTCAAAGATGGCTTTTGAGCCATACAGTGGTGTGGACAAAGCATGTTTCAAGATGAACTTGACTGGATTTTCCAGAGCAGGTAAGAGAATGGAAATGGGAGGATTAATTGATACTAATGATAATAGAAAGGGACTTACATGACAAATCAATAAAATTAAAAAACATTGAATGTTTCTGGTGGGAGAGGTTGGGAGAAGAGGGAGAAATTCAGGATGTTTTTTTTTAAGCTTTTTTTTTTTAAGTGAATGAATAAATATAACATTGCAAATAGGGAAATCTGGAAGGAAAGCTGGTTCTGGAGGAAAGACTAGCTCAATTTAAAGATTTGGACTCAGTGTTAGGCTATCCAAATAGATGACTTCACACTGTAATTATATACTCTCTAATATAGAATAGAGTAAAGCAGAAGGCTAAGGTGTAAACCTTGGAGAATGTCAAGGACACAGATTCAGTCCATAGGAACAAGGAATCTATAGCAGCAGAAAGAGAACCAGAAGTTTAGTGCCGTGAAAGTCACAGGAATAAAGAGTTTCCACAAGAAGGAAGCTGTCAGCAGTGGGGAATGAGGATAGGGCCAAAGGGAATAAAGACTGAGAATTAGAATACCAATAAAAATATGGAGAGATCAATTTCATTAGAATGATGGGGAGTAGAAGAAATACTGTTCGGAGTTAGGGAGTGAGAAAGTGATTTTAAAATAGAACTGCATTAAGAGCTTGGGAAGTTACTAGGAGGTAGTAGATATGGCCTCTGGACTCAAGGGACCACTGGGCACGTTTCACCCAAAGTCACTAATCTGATGGCAGGGATTTTAGGCAGAGATGGAGGCAGGGAGAGGATATTATCTAAGGAGTAAATGAGCCTTTCAGTCTTTGCTAACTCATACTATTGGCTTTGTCTCTGATGAGGCAATTCTTCCGTTGCATTTTCAGTGGTCCATCACAAGCTACCAAAGCCCTCAAGGAGTTTTTGTAATTCTGCTTTCTCTTGTTATTAAGTTTACCTTTCTCATTCAGAAAAGTAAATGTGACCCTATACTATTCTTACAATAAGATTCTAAAGTTCCCTTTTGTTATATTCATTCATTCGTCCATTTTTTCTTTCAACAAATTTTTATAGAGTTCCCATGACATACTCTGTTCCAGAAATTCAAGATACAGTGGTGAAAAAGCTTTCTTCTTTTGCAGAGCTGTTACTATAGTGGATGGAAAGATAATAAGCATACAATATAAGATAGTTTCATAGGTAATAAGGTCTTGGGGCTGGAGAACTAGTTTAGTTCAGATGACAAAGAAAGCCTTCTGAAGGAAGTGATATTTGGTTTTATTCTTGGGTGACAGGAAGGAGTTAACAGTGAAGATCTCGGGTAGGACTGGGGATGGGAAACAAGTGCAAAGCTTGGCATGGTCAAGGAGCTGAAGGAAAGCTAGTGTAGCTGGAGCGTAGTAAGCAAAATGAAAATAGATAGGAAATTTACTTCTGAGAGGTAAGTATGGCCAGGTCATGTTGAAACTGCAAGCCAAGGAGTCTGAACTTTAAGTGCAATAGGAAGCCATGGAGGGTGTTTAGAAATGAAATGACTTGGTCTATTTATGTTTGTAAAAGATAATACTGGCCACATGGATTAGTGGAAGGTGTAGTGACGAAAATAGAAGGCATTGGTGGGTTGTAAGCAGGAGGATGACATGATTGCTTGAATTGCCTAGTGGGGCACGGATTATGGTGGAGCTAGGAGACAAGAATAGAAGCAGGGAGGACATTATATTGCAGTAATCAGGGTAGTAAAGACGATGAGAATTTATACTGGCAAAGGCGCAACAGAGGTGAGGGAAGTGGGCCAATAGGAGATTTACTTTGGAGGAAGAGCCAACAGCACTGGCTGAAGGATTGGATGTCGGAAGTCAATAAGGAGCCTCGGGTGTTTCATTTTAGCAAATTGATTGGATGGTTGTATATCAGGATACAACCCCATGACAAATGCTCTTATCGTGATCTTTGTACTGCCACTACCAAGAAGGGCCCATTGTTCCCAGAAAATCAACGAGGATCCTTTAAACTGAAGGCATAAGTGGGAAAAAGAGGTTTAAAATGAGTGATAGTCATATAGAGGTTTATTATATTATCTCAATATTTGTGAATATTTGAAAATATCTATAATAAGAAGGTTTTTTTACAAAATAGAATGACATAAAGTCTTCCTTTCAGCCATTAAATACCAATTAGAGAAATAAGAGTTTTTTCCTGATTTTTGTAATAAAAACCCACTGAGCAGATGGCTTGAAGTACTAGATGAAAAAGTCCCTCCTTGGCCCACTGAGGTACCTTCAAGGGCAAACTGCAGCTGTGGTTTAACAGGTTCACACGCTGCACCCCAGCTCATGTCTGGAAGAGAGAAAATTAATAGCAGGGGAATTAAATGGCTACCAATTTGTGAGCACCCTGTCCTAATACGTTTATTGATTTGAGGTTCCTGTTTAGTGCTTGAGCTGTCGCTATCCATCAAAGTTTCCACATAAGGGCATAGATCATCTTGGAGAGGGGTGGGTAGCTGGACTGCCAGGACTGGAGTTGGAAATGTGGAGACTGTAGGTTCAAATCCACACTCCATGCCGATCCACCTGGAACCCTGAGTAGCAGTCTGTCTGCTGCTTTAGTGTCCCTGAAAAAAAAATATCGACCACTAATTGCCTCATAGTATATTTACACAAAAGATGGATTTTTAAGTCACAAAATCAAGGGACAAAATGACATCCACTGCTAGCATTTAAAAAAAGACCACACACACAATAAAATGTTCTTCCTAATTTTCACATTGCTTTGTATCTGAAGGGAGATGTTAGGATGGGTGGATGAAGGCTGAGAGAATATATTGTCTCCTGAAATACATTAACAATTCCTCAGGTGGGTCCAGAATGCTGTGTGCATTAGGATGAACAAGGAAATTTCCCAAGTCTTTCTTCTAATAAAACTGTTTGCTCTTGTGAAAGGTCTTGACAGTGAGGAGATACAAAAAATTATAACACTAAGGTAATTAATGGAGAAATATCTCTAAATGAAAGATAGTGATTAAAAATGCAATGTAGGGCTTCCCTGGTGGTGCAGTGGTTGAGAGTCCGCCTGCCGATGCAGGGGACACGTGTTTGTGCCCCGGTCCGGGAAGATCCCACATGCCGCGGAGCTGCTGGGCCGCTGAGCCTGCGCGTCCAGAGCCTGTGCTCCTCAACGAGGGAGACCACAACAGTGAGAGGCCCGTGTACCGTAAAAAAAAAAAAAAAAAAAAAAAGCAATGTAAAATATTAACACCATTTTTGAGAGGTTGAGGTTGTGATTAAAACACTCCATCTAAGATGTGGGTGAGCACTGGAGAGTTATCACTGTCAGCTGCAAAGCTGTTTTATTTTGGTTTACTCCTAGTACACTAGACACACCTCATGAAGTTATGCAAAATTACGGCAATATCCTTCGTACCAAATTGGCCCGGTACATTAGACCTTGATAATTGAACCAGGTACATCTCCTATCCTTAGTGAACAAAGCTTATTTGGGATAAAGTATTTGGCAATACCTATTAAGAATCTTAAAAAATGTTTTAATACTGGATCATTCTTTGATTCAAGTATTTAGACAGACACAGACAGAGATTTAAACATAAGGATAGTTAATGGAATATCGTCTACAGAAAAAAAACTGGCAAATATTTTTTTTAGACTTCTAATAGTGGATGACTTGTTTAACAAGTTATGGTTTGTACACACAATGGAACAGTATACAGTCATTAAAAATGTACAGTGAGTACAATTAATGACGTGGGAAATTGTTCCTGTTATAATTATAGGTTTTTTTTAACATCTTTATTGGAGTATAATGGCTTTACAATGGTATGTTAGTTTCTGCTGTATCACAAAGTGAATCAGCTATACGTATACATATATCCCCATATCCCCTCCCTCTTGTATCTCCCTCCCACCCTCCCTATCCCATCCCTCTAGGTGGTCACAAAGCACAGAGCTGATCTCCCTGTGCTATACAGCTGCTTCCCACTAGCTAGCTATTTTACATTTGGTAGTGTATATATGTCCATGCCACTCTCTCACTTCATCCCAGCATACCCTTCCCTTTCCCCGTGTCCTCAAGTACATTCTCTATGTCTGCGTCTTTATTCCTGTCCTGCCCCTAGGTTCTTCAAAACCTTTTTTCTTTTTTTAGATTCCGTATATATGTGTAAGCATACGGTATTTGTTTTTCTCTTTCTGACTTACTTCACTCTGTATGACAGACTCTAGGTCCATCCACCTCACTACAAATAACTCAATTTCGTTTCTTTTTATGGCTGAGTAATTCCATTGTATATATGTGCCACATCTTCTTTATCCATTCATCTGTCGATGGACACTTAGGTTGCTTCCATGTCCTGGCTATTGTAAATAGTGCTGCAATGAACATTGTGGTACATGACTCTTCTTGAATTATGGTTTTCTCCAGGTATATGTCCAGTAGTGGGATTGCTGGGTCATATGGTAGTTCTATTTGTAGATTCTTAAGGAACCTGCGTACTGGTCTCCATAGTGGCTCTATCGATTTGCATTGCCACCAACAGTGCAAGAGGGTTCCCTTTTCTCCACACCCTCTCCAGCATTTATTCTTTGTAGACTTTTTGATGATGACCATTCTGACCAGTGTGAGGTGATATCGCATTGTAATTTTGATTTGCATTTCTCTAATGATAGTGATGTTGAGCATCCTTTTCATTTGTTTGTTGACAGTCTGTATATCTTCTTTGGAGAAATGTCTATTTAGCTCTTCTGCCCATTTTTGGATTGGGTTGTTTGTTTTTCTGATATTGAGCTGCATGAGCTGCTTGTATATTTGGGAGATTAATCCTTTGTCAGTTTCTTTGTTTGCAAATATTTTCTCCCATTCTGAGGGTTGTCTTTTCGTCTTCTTTATGGCTTCCTTTGCTGTGCAAGAGCTTCTAAGTTTTATTAGGTCCCATTTGTTTATTTTTGTTTTTATTTCCCTTTCTCTAGGAGGTGGGTCAGAAAGGATCTTGCTGTGATTTATGTCATAGAGTGTTCTGCCTGTGTTTTTCTCTAAGAGTTTTATAGTGTCTGGCCTTACATTTAGGTCTTTAATCCATTTTGAATTTATTTTTGTGTGTGGTGTTAGGGAGTGTTCCAATTTCATTCTTTTACATATAGCTGTCCACTTTTCCCAGCACCACTTATTGAAGAGACTTGTCTTTTCTCCATTGTATATTCTTGCTTCCTTTGTCATAGATTAGTTGACCATAGGTGCATGGGTTTATCTCTGGGCTTTCTATCCTGTTCTACTGATCTATATTTCTGTTTCTGTGCCAGTACGATATTGTCTTGATTACTGTAGCTTTGTAGTATATTCTGAAGGCAAGGAGTCTGATTCCTTCACCTTCTTTTTTTCTCCTCAAGACTACATTGGATATTCGGGGTCTTTTGTATCTCCATACAAATTTTAAGATTTTTTATTCTAGTTCTGTAAAAAATGCCATTGGTAATTTGATAGAGATTGCATTGAATCTGTAGATTGCTTTGGGTAGTATAATCATTTTCACAATATTGATTCTTCCAATCCGAGAACATGGTACGTGTCTCCATCAGGTTATATCATCTTTAATTTCTTTCATCCATGTCTTATAGTTTCCTGAGTACAGGTCTTTTGTCTCCTTAGGTAGGTTTATTCCTAGATATTTTATTCTTTTTGTTGCAATCATAAATGGGAGTGTTTCCTTAATTTCTCTTTCAGATTTTTCATCAGTAGTGTATAGGAATGCCAGAGATTTCTGTGCATTAATTTTATATCTTGCTACTCTACCAAATTCATTGGTTAGCTCTAGTAGTTCTCTGGTAGCTTCTTTAGGATTCTCTATGTATAGTCTCCTGTCATCTGCAAACAGTGACAGCTTTACTTCTTCTTTTCCAATTTGGATTCCATTTATTTCTTTTTCTTCTCTGATTGCCATGGCTAAAACTTCCAAAACTATGTAGAATAATAGTGGTGAGAGTGGGCAACCTTGTCTTATTCCTGATCTTAGTGAAAATGGTTTCAGTTTTTCACCATTGAGAACGATGTTGGCTGTGGTTTTGTCATATATGGCCTTTATAATGTAGAGGTAAATTCCCTCTATGCCTACTTTCTGGAGGGTTTTTATCATAAATGGGTGTTGAATTTTGTCAAAAGCTTTTTCTGCATCTATTGAGGTGATCATATGGTTTTTCTCCTTCAGTTTTTTAATATGGTTTATCACATTGATTAATTTGCGTATATTGAAGAATCCTTGCATTCCTGGGATAAACCCCACCTGATCATGGTGTATGATCCTTTTAATGCGCTGTTGGATTCTGTTTGCTTGTATTTTGTTGAGGATTTTGGCAACTATGTTCATCAGTGATCATGGCCTATAGTTTTCTGTTTTTGTGCCATCGTTGTCTGGTTTTGGTACAGGGTGATGGTGGCCTTGTTTAATGAGTTTGGGAGTGTCCCCCCCCTCTGGTATATTTTGGAAGCGTTTGAGAAGGATAGGTGTTAACTCTTCTGTAAATGTTTGATAGAATTCGCCTGTGAAGCCATCTGGTCCTGGGCTTTTGTTTATTTTTATTTTATTTTATTTTATTTTTTTTCCTCTCCCGCTGAGGAACACAGGCTCCGGACGCGCAGGCTCAGTGGCCATGGCTCACGGGCCCAGGCGCTCTGCAGCATGCGGGATCTTCCCGGACCGGGGCACGAACCCGTGTCCCCTGCATCGGCAGGTGGACTCTCAACCACTGCGCCACCAGGGAAGCCCTGGGCTTTTGTTTATTGGAAGATTTTTAATCACAGTCTCAATTTCAGTGCTTGTGATTGGTCTGTTTATATTTTCTATTTCTTCCTGGTTCAGTCTCAGAAGCTTGTGATTTTCTAAGAATTTGTCCATTTCTTCCAAGTTGTTCATTTTATTGGCATATAGTTGCTTGTAGTAATCTCTTGTGATCCTTTTTATTTCTATAGTGTCAGTTGTTACTTCTCCTTTTTCATTTCTAATTCTGTTGATTTGAGCCTTCTCCCTTTTTTTCTTGATGAGTCTGGCTAATGGTTTATCAATTTTGTTTATCTTCTCAAAGAAATAGCTTTTCATTTTATTGATCTTTGCTATTGTTTCCTTTATTTCTTTTTCATTTATTTCTGATCTTATCTTTATGATTTCTTTCCTCTGCTGACTTTGGGTTTTGTTTGTTCTTCTTTCTCTAATTGCTTTAGGTATAAGGTTAGGTTGTTTATTTGAGATATTTCTTGTTTCTTGAGGTAGGATTGTGTTGCTCTAAACTTCCCTCTTAGAACTGCTTTTGCTGGATCCTATAGGTTTTGGGTCATTGTGTATTCATTGTCATTTGTTTCTAGGTATTTTTTTATTTCCTCTTTGATTCCTTCAGTGATCTCTTGGTTATTTAGTAGTGTATTGTTTAGCCTCCATGTGTTTGTACTTTTTACAGTTTTTTTTCCTGTAATTGATATGTAGTTTCATAGTATTGTGGTCAGAAAGGTACTTGATATGATTTCAGTTTTCTTAAATTTACCAAGGCTTGATTTGTGACCCAGGATATGATCTATCCTGGAGAATGTTCCATAAGCACTTGAGAAGAAAGTGTATTCTGTTGTTTTTGGATGGAATGTCGTATAAATATCAGTTAAGTCCATCTTGTTTAATGTGTCATTTAAAGCTGGTGTTTCCTTATTTATTTTCATTTTGGATGATCTGTCCATTGGTGAAAGTGGGGTGTTAAATTCCCCTACTATGACCACCACTGTCGATTTCCCCTTTTATGGCTGTTAGCATTTGCCTTATGTATTGAGTTGCTCCTATGTTGGGAGCATAAATATTTACAATTGTTGTATCTTCTTCTTGGACTGATCCCTTGATCATTATGTAGGGTCCTTTTTTGTGTCTTGTAATAGTCTTTATTTTAAAGTCTATTCTGTCTGATATGAGCATTGCTACTCCAGCTTCCTTTTGATTTCCATTTGCATGGAATATCTTTTTCCATCCTCTAAATTTCAGTCCGTATGTGTCCCCCAGTCTGAAGTGGGTCTCTTGTAGACAGCATATATACAGATCTTGTTTTTGTGTCCATTCAGCCAGTCTGTGTCTTTTGGTTGGAGCATTTAATCCATTTACATTTAAGGTAATTATCGATATGTATGTTCCTATTACCATTTTCTTAATTGTTTGAGGTTTGTTATTGTAGGTCTTCTCTTGTGTTTCTGGCTTAGAGAAGTTCCTTTAACATTTGTATTAAAGCTGGTTTTGTGGTGCTGAATTCTCTTAATGTTGCTTGTCTGTAAAGGTTTTAATTTCTCCATTGAATCTGAATGAGATCCTTGCTGGATAGAGTAATCTTGGTTGTAGGTTTTTCCCTTTCATCACTTTAAATATGTCCTGCCACACCCTTCTGGCTTGCAGAGTTTCTGCTGAAAGATCAGCTCTTAACCTTATAGGGATTCTGTTGTACGTTATTTGTTGCTTTTCTCTTGCTGCTTTTAATATTTTTTCTTTTTGTTTAATTTTTGATAGTTTGATTAATATGTGTCTTCGCATGTTTCTCCTTGGATTTATCCTGTATAGGACTGTGCGCTTCCTGGACTTGATTGACTATTTCCTTTCCCATATTAGGGAAGTTTTCAAGTATAATCTCTTCAAATGATTTCTCAGTCCCTTTCTTTTTCTCTTCTTCTTCTGGGACCCCTATAATTCAAATGTTGGTGTGTTTAATGTTATCCCAGAGGTCTCTGAGACTGTTCTCAATTCTTCTTGTTCTTATTTCTTTCTTCTGCTCTGAGGTAGTTATTTCCACTCTTTTATCTTTCAGGTCACTTATCTGTTCTTCTGCCTCAGTTATTCTGCTATTGAATCCTTCTAGAGAGTTTTTAACTTCATTTATTGTGTTGCTTATCATTGTTTGTTTGCACTTTAGTTCTTCTAGGTCCTTGTTAAATGTTTCTTGTATTTTCTTCATTCTATTTCCAAGATTTTAGATATCTTTACTGTCATTACTCTGAATTCTTTTTCAGGTAGACTGCCTATTTCCTCTTCATTTGTTTGGTCTGGTGGGTTTTTACCTTCCTCCTTCATCTGCTGTGTGTTTCTCTGTCTTCACATTTTGCTTAACTTACTGTGTTTGGGGTCTCCTTTTCCCAGGCTGCAGGTTTGTATCTCCTGTTGTTTTTGGTATGCCCCCAGGGGGTAAGTTTGGTTCAGTGGGTTGTGTAGGCTTCCTGGTGGAGGGGACTGGTGCCTGTGTTCTGGTGGGTGAGGTTAGATATTGTCTTTCTGTTGCCAGGACACGTCCGATGGTGTGTTTTGGTATGTCTGTGAACTTATTATGATTTTTAGGCAGCCTGTCTGCTAATGGGAGGGGTTGTGTTCCTGTCTTGCTAGCTGTTTGGCATGGGGTGTCCAGCACTGGAGCTTGGTGGTCGTTGAGTGGAGCTGGGTCTTAGCATTGAGATGGAGAATTCTGGGAGAGCTCTCGCCGATTGATATTATGAGGGGCCGGGGGGGGGGGTTGGGTCTCTGGTGGACCAATGTCCTGAACTTGGCTCTTCCACCTCAGAGGCTCAGGCCTGACACCCAGCCAGAGTACCAAAACCCTGTCAGCAACACGACTCAGAAGAAAAGGGAGAAGAAACAAAAGAAAGAAAGAAAAATAAAATAAAATAAAATATTAAAAATATTATTAAAATTAAAAAGTAATTAAAAAAACCCGGCACAACCAAACCAGTAAACAAATCCACCAATGATAACTAGTGCTAAAAACTATACTAAAAAAAATGGACAGGGCTTCCCTGGTGGTGCAGTGGTTGAGAGTCCGCCTGCCGATGCAAGGGACACGGGTCCGTGCCCTGGTCCGGGAAGATCCCACATGCCGTGGAGCGGCTGGGCCCGTGAGCCATGGCCACTGAGCCTGCGTGTCCGGAGCCTGTGCTCTGCAACAGGAGGGGCCACAACAGTGAGAGGCCCACATACCGCAAAAAAAACACAAAAAAACAAACAAAAAAAACGGACAGACAGAACCATGGGACAAATGGTAAAAGCAAACCTATACAGAGAAAATCACAGAAAGAAGCATGCACATACACACTCACAAAAGGAGAAAAAGGAAAAATATATATATATATAAAAGGAAGAGAGCAACCAAATCAATATATAAATCTACCAATGATAATAAGCTCTAAATACTAAACTAAGATAAAGATAAAACTATAAACAAATTAGACTCAGAAAGCAAACCTCAAATCTGCAGTTGCTCCCAAAGTCCACCACCTCAGTTTTGGGATGATTCGTTGTCTATTCATGTATTCCACAGATGCAGGGTACATTAAGTTGATTGTGGAGATTTAATCCGCTGCTTCTAAGGCTGCTGGGAGAGATTTCCCTTTCTTTTCTTTGTTCTCACAGCTCCCAGGGGCTCAGCTTTGGATTTGACCCTGCCTTTGCATGTAGATCGCCCTCTGGTGTCTGTTCTTCACCCAGACAGGATGGGGTTAAAGGAGTGGCTGATTCGGGGGCTCTGGCTCACTCAGGCCAGGGGGGAGGGAGGGGTACGGAATGCGGGGTGAGCCTGTGGTGTCAGAGGCCAGCGTGACAACGTCACGCTGAGGCAACAGCCTGAGGCGCACCATGTGTTCTCCCAGGGAAGCTGTCCCTGGGTCATGGGACCCTGCCAGTGGCGGGCTGCACAGGCTCCCAGGAGGGGATGTGTGGATAGTGACCTGTGCTTGCACACTGGCTTCTTGGTGGCCGCAGCAGCAGCCTTAGCATTTCGTGCCCGTCTCTGGTGTTTGCGTTGATAGCTGCGGCTCGCATCCGTCTCTGGAGCTTGTTTAGACAGTGTCCTGAATCCCCTCTCCTCACGCACCCTGAAACAGTGGTCTCTTGACTCTTAGTCAGTTGCAAACATTTTCCCAGACTCCCTCCCAGCTAGCTCTGGCACACTAGCCCGCTTCAGTCTGTGTTCACGCAGCCAACCCCAGTCCTCTCCCTGGGATCCGACGGAAGCCCGAGCCTCAGCTCCCAGCCCCGCCCACCCTGGCGGGTGAGCAGACAAG
This sequence comes from Phocoena phocoena, assembly GCF_963924675.1. NCBI lineage: Eukaryota > Metazoa > Chordata > Mammalia > Artiodactyla > Phocoenidae > Phocoena > Phocoena phocoena. The sequence continues at coordinate 48,702,372 of NC_089231.1, forward strand.
CCTCTCGGACTGGTGAATGCTGGTCGGCACCGATCCTCTGTGCGGGAATCTCTCCGCTTTGCCCTCCGCACCCCTGTTGCTGCACTCTCCTCCGTGGTTCTCAAGCTTCCCCCCGCCATCCCCGTCTCCACCAGTGAAGGGGCTCCTAGTGTGTGGAAACCTTTCCTTCTTCACAGTTCCCTCCCAGAGGTGCAGGCCCTGTCCCTATTCTTTTGTCTCTGTTTTTTCTTTTCTCTCTTGCCCTACCCAGGTACGTGGGGAGTTTCTTGCCTTTTGGGAAGTCTGGTGTCTTCTGCCAGCGTTCAGTAGATGTTCTGTAGGAGTTGTTCCACATGTAGATGTATTTTTGATGTATTTGTGGGGAGGAAGGTGATCTCCACGTCTTACTCCTCCTCCATCTTGAAGGTCCTCTATAATTATAGTATTAAGTAATAAAAGAAAGTTCTGAAATTGTGCATACATATAAATATATTGCTCAAATATGTAAAAAGGATATATGTTTATAATACATATATACAGATAATATGCCTATGTCTATAATGTATACAGTATATGTCAATTTTATATATATTCACAGAATACATGTGTGTTTATATACACACATATATATATAAATGTGTGTGTTTCTGTATATATCTATATATATATATCTACAGAAAAAGAATTTGAAGAAAATATGCCAAAGAGTTCTTGTGGTATATGGATGGTAAAATATAGGTGGATTTTTCTTCATGTTCCAAATTTTTTAAAATGAGCATGTTTTATTTTTACAATAAAATTATGATTAACTTTTAAAACACTATTGACACCATCATAAAAAACAATATTGTAAAGTAAAACTTTGGATGCAACTACCCCAGACTTGCACCTTTGTCATGTGAGCAATTGTCTATGTAGCTATATGTGTTTCTTTTTAATGTCAAAATTTTGCAAGACAGATTGGCGCCTCATCTCTGCAAAGCCAGTTCCACTTGCTCGAGGAGAATATTCCTTGTTTATGCTGCAGGCAAAACAACTAGTGTTTTTTTTTTTAAACCTCAGGTCTATTGTGAAAATGAGCCATCTGTGGCAGCTGTGGTGTTTTTTCCAACCTAATAGCACCTTTCATACTGAACTCTTGGGCTTTTCCAGGCGCTACTGACAGCTGCGGAATGATTATGTACATTTTTTATATAAATTGGTATAAGGTGGCATACTGAGAAATCTTGCATATGCATGTAGTGTGGGGAATGAAAAATGACAATAAAGTAAACCTTGTGGTTTGGTTTGTAGAGTCCACATGGAAGACCGTCTAGCTGAATAATGCTTGGTTGTGGTAACATGGCCTCATGACATAATTTCAGAAGTGGGAGGAAAGTCTTCCCCATCAATATTTTCCGGAAACATGTTAGAGTGTGGGGCACATAGTAGGTACATTTATTTTGATAAATGAAAGAATGTTCAGTTTAGGTAATTTTGTCCTTCAGGTGACTGGGGATGCACCTTTCCACTTGCTTCCGTGAGGAGCAATGAAGAAGCACCTGATCAAGAGAAGGAGGCAGGGCACACAGCATCCTGAAAATCTGGGGAAAGGCACATGGTGCCACCCTAGATATTTTGAGCAACCCAAGGATTATCAGTTCCTCCCACCTATGAAAGCAAACTTTTGCCATCATTGGTGTTACTTTATTAATATCACATCCTCACGGTTTCTCTGATTAGACTTGGTTCTTCTAAAGGTTATGAGGGGAGATTTGCCACAGGCTTCTAAATATAGCAGGAAAGAAACATAGAGCAAATTTTGAGGCAAAGCAGGTTCTAGGCAGTCCTCCACGAACAGCCCAGGAGTTCCCCTGGTAGAGTCATTTTCCCGATGCTATATTTCCTGCTCCCTTGCATCCTTCGCGTTTTGAATTTTGGCAGCCTTCCATTTGGTGGAAGAAAGCTGGAAGTAACTCTTGCTCATTTTCCTTGGCTTTTCAGTGTCACTCTACCTAGCAGTTGAAATCATGGATCATGTGGATGCCCCCAACCTCCACCTCTGGGACAGCTGGAGAAATACATAAGGTGGCCTAAAGCTTAAACCCAGGGTTCCTCAGCTAGCTCGGCACTTCCACTTAATAGTGAAATATATCTTTGACAGTCCACAAAAGAATCCCTTCTGGGCCTTCTTTGTCTAAACTTAATATTTCCTGTATTAAGTCTTATAACAATCATCACAAGGAAGGTTGAATGCTAAAGAATTCAGAATCAATTAAGACTCCACCAGGAAATCAAAACCTTCTGTTAAGCTGTAAAATGCTGTGGGATGAATTGGTGTCACCTGATAATATTGCACCAGAGATGTATTGTAAAGCCTGATACTCAAGGCCAAGTGTCTCTACAAAAGCTACAATCCCCTCACCACATGAAGTTTATCAGTGCCAGAAGAATAGCATAATGAGTGATTATACAGCACCTTAAATGATGGTTCTTTTTCACTAATATTGATAGGAAAGATTCTTCATTCTTGTGCCCACTTTCACTGCTCTTTAGAAAAAGATTTTGCAGCAACAATAAGAAGGCAGGCCTATTGCGTGGTCAGTCATGAGTGTCTAATAGTGGAGTTCTTTTCTTTTTTAAGAGTAATTCCAAGATTAGTCGCTACAGATTAAAGTAACTACAGGATCTCAGACAGTGAAGACTAGGGGAGCTCACAGTGGCTAAACACAAGATCAAAGACTTGATGGGCACTCACAATACCTAGGTCCCAGGTAACAAGAAAACATTTACCTTTAAATCAGTAGGTGAGCAGAACGAAGAAATTTTCACAGAAAAATAAAAATTTGCCATCAGAGTTCCTAATAATCCATAAAAGTTATGCTAAAATGACAGACACCCAGTTTACATGTATTTAGCTCCCCATCTAGAAAGTTCCAGAAGACCAAATTGAGAGGCAGTGATGAAGAAGGGAACACAATTCTTAGTATTCCCAGATTTAGGAATTCTGATACACGAGCAGATAACATCATGGGAAAATAAAATGTACTTTTATTTCAAAAAGGATAGGCAACACTTCTTCCTTCAACAATTGTTAATCGTTGCTTTTGTGTTATTTTACGTGAGGTTTGGAGATAGGACTTCCAGGTCCCTTTCACATACCAGACTGAAGAATATGAGACATGCATTAACAGCTCAGAGGCTGTGATTGCTAAATGCTCCTCCACGTTCCCTGTGCTGAGGCCATTGTTAACCTGGCTTCACTATTTGGAGTGGGGTGGAGGGGGTGATTTCCTTTGAATGGACCAGACTTCGTTTTTATTCCCACTTCTGGGAAGGACCATTTGGCTCACATGAAACTTTGCTGGGCTCTGTTAATGGGGCAGGCATGTAGTTTGGGGCTGGTAGGTAATTTTAGTAGTATAGAGGTGGTTAATTCCATTGCCAGGGATGTTGAACTCTCTACACGGTCAGTTTGCTGTGTGCTCACTCGGTGTATATACACAGAGCACACTGCAGAAGTACGTACCTACTCTCAACACAGCATGCAAGCTGTTAGCAATCTTCTTTACATTACCTGAGGCCCACTCCATCACCCCTTTCACTTAATATGATAGATTGCAGGACGTAATATAGAAAAATGTAGTGTGTGTGGCATATAAACTCACAGTGCATATCGGATTTAATATAAAATGCACAGAAGCCACTCTGTAATACATAGTCAAAAAGGCTGCAAGCTGCTGTATTGATGCCGTGCCCAGTTCAGGAAAATAAGGCAGGTTTCCATTGCCAGAAAAGAGCATAGTATTCAATTTCTCATCCAGTATAGAGTATAAATAAAACATGGTGTACGTTAATACCAAACTGCATGAAATGATTTCCCTTAGTACATAAACTTATAGCACCCCAGTCTTTGCTTCAAGTTGAATTTTCCCAGTTCTCTCAGATGGCAATAGGGAATTATATGACCTTCTACAGCAAGAACTTCCCACTTAACAGATTCTAGGGCTCCGCTGGGCCTCACGCTAATGGACAGCCATTAACCATCTTGGAGCTCCCTAGAATTCCCTGGAGCTTTGCAAGCTGAGTTCCTGGATCTCTCCGGAGTTAGTAGTTGACAGGCAGCTGTCAGTCAACTGGAACTTTCTTAAAGCTATACCCCGTAGCAAATAAAAGGGCTCAGTGTTTATAATGAGGAAAGATTATTGTGCCAACACTAATACATTTTAATAAAAACATTAACCCAGTAGATGTAGTCTTTAGGTCTAGTCCTCCACGTATAAATGCATATGTACTATGCATTTCCTCTTATTTATGGAGAGTTACTGATTAATTTTGCTTTGCAGTTCTTGAAGACAGTCCATTCTGCTTCTATAACTGTACTTTGAAATGGGTAGCTCTTAGCTATAGAAGTCCCCAATTTCTGTGAAAGTGTCTGTCAAAATTAGACAACCAAAGAAAATATATTCTAAAGCAAATTTTAAGATACATTAACATTACTGCTTTCATAGGGTTGTGTCTAAAGGAACACAAGAGCACTAATGCCAGAAACTTTTGAGATTAATTTTATCTTTGTTCTTCCTTTAGTGTCTTGGGTAATTTACTAAATTGCTGTTTCTTCATTCTCCCTGTAGTAAGTGTGGTTGGTAAATTTTTGTCTAGTCTACGTGGTCCATTGGTTCAAGTTTGGGTGCTACTTAAAAGTGAGAAAGCAGAGGTTTGTTCGGGAGGAAAACATCAGTGCTTTCCTTAGGGCTTATGCAGAGATGTAAATCAATCATTCAAGGCTGTGAAACCATGGTTAGGCAGGAATTTTCAGTGGCTACTGCTATCACTCTTTAGGTGATTAGAGTACAATGCCTTTCACCTTTCATAGCACAAATTTTGTCATTCCTGACTCTGAAATACAGGAAATAGATATCATAAGAACTGTCTTCTCAAATCTGGGACTTTCACTGACAGAACAGATAAAAGACATAAATGAGTACTGAGATCCTGATCATTATGCTGACTTGTTGCTGATAACACCAGACAACAGAACCGCTTAATTAAAGTCATGGCCTTTTTATGGTCAATTCTTAAATTCTAAATGTCTCTCTCTTCTTTAGAATCTGAAATAATTTTAGACTGAGAGAATGTTGTAAGACCAGAGCAAAGAATTCATGACTATCCTTCAAATTACATTAACTTTTTACTATATTTATTTTATGATTCTCTCTCTATATATTATTATTGCTATCATTAAGTACATACAGATTTTTTTAATTCATTTGAGAGTAAGTTGCAAACATAAAGGGCCTTCACTCCTAAATAGTTTTATGGGCATGAAGAACAAGAACATCTTCTTACATTACAGTAAAAATATCAAAATCAAGAAATTAACAAAATGCTATTATCTAATCTATAGACCTTATTCAAATTTTTCCAATTGTCCTAATAAAATATCTTTACAGGAAAAGAGAGAAAAAATTCTGGTCCAGGATCCAATCTAGGATCAGACATTGCATTTAGTTATCATGTCTCTTTAGCCTCTTTTAATCTAGAACAGTTCCTTACTCTTCCTTCATCTTTTATGACTTTGCCACTTTTGTAGAATGTCCCTCAATCTGGGTTTCCAGTGTTTCTCCATCATTAGCCAAACATCTTTTCTAAAAATTTATTTATTTTATTTATTAATTTTTGGCTGTGTTGGGTCTTCGTTGCTACTCGCGCGGTTACTCTAGTTAGTTGCGGCGAGCTGGGGCTACTCTTTGTTGCAGTGCACGGGCTTCTCACTGCAGTGGCTTCTCTTGTGGATCATGGAATCTAGGTGCGTGGGCTCAGTAGTTGTGGCTTGCGGGCTCTAGAGCGCAGTCTCAGTAGTTGTAGCGCATGGGGCTTAGTTGCTCTGCGGCATGTGAGATCTTCCCAGACCAGGGATCGGACCTGTGTCCCCTGCATTGGCAGGTGAATTCTCAACCACTGCGCCACCAGGGAAGCCCAGCCAAATATCTTGTAGGTGAATTTTTCAAAGGAAAAGTTTGGAGGACGTTTCCATTTTTCTTAGAGATGTGATATTGTCAGGGTCTAGTGTGGAAAGAGCATGAACAGTACAAATCACACTATAAGATAGAAATAGGGTCACCCACAGAATTATCTTCATAAATGGGTCTAAGATAGTTCCTGTCATTTATTTCCCCCACCTTCAAAACACTACCTTGAATCTAGTATTCTGTTAAGACAACAGGCAAAAAAGAGACAGCTCCTGAGCATTGGTACCTTGAGTTTAGGATTTGGTATGGAAATGAATAACTCACAAATGAGGACCATGCATACGTGCTTTTGGTTTCTTGCATCACCTTTCATTGTCTTAAGACTGAAAAGTTAATAACCCAGTGTGGGGGCTTCCCTGGTGGCGCAGTGGTTGAGAATCTGCCTGCCAATGCAGGGGACACAGGTTCGTGCCCCGGTCCGAGAAGATCCCACATGCCGTGGAGCGGCTGGGCCCGTGAGCCATGGCCGCTGAGCCTGCGTGTCCGGAGCCTGTGCTCCACAACGGGAGAGGCCACAACAGTGAGAGGCCCGTGTACCGCAAAAAAAAAAAAAAAAAATAACCCAGTGTGTAGTCATGCTATTATCAGTTTACATTGTAGTAAAGCCCATTCAAATGATGTTTACATATGTTAATGAGTGTCCTTATAATGCACTATACAGTACATTACCTTCAATAAATATAATTGTTTATGCACTTTAATGAGGGTATATAATGCCCCAAAACTAATGGTATTGACTGAATGGTGATTTATTGTTCTAAAACTTTGCCCTTAGGAAAGGAAATCTTATAAAACCTTTTATGTTTACCTAACTTTCTTTAGCCCCCTAAAAGCTGCCACTCATCTCTCCCTCCCCCTGTTACAAGAAGAAAATAGCTCCAAGATGCTTCTACAACATTCCCTGTCAATGCGTCTCTCAACCTGAAGAAGCAGGAGGTGGGTTCATTTAAAACGTTTAATGAAGATCATTATGTTTACCCCTTAGTAAGGTTTAATGCATTATCTGGCAGCAAAACTGATGCCACGTCAGAATTTTGGCTTCAGATCAAATAACAAGGAATAGAAACATTGTTTGTTAAACTACACACTAGGAATAGAAAAGAAAGCCAGGGATAGCGTTTGGCTCAGAGTCCTGCATCAGGCCAGGGAAGAGACCATGATTAAATTGTCTCTGTGCAGACCTCCAGCTGGGGACAAAGAGAGAGTGGGTGGAATCCACACAGTTAATTCTAATCCCAAGTTTCTTTCCCCTTTTCCTTTCTATAAGGAAAAATTTAGTCTCATCTTGACAATGAAGCTAAAAAAATCCTCATATCTGATAAATAAAAAATAAAACATAGTTATTGTGCATGATGGATACTTTGTTTTTCAAATTAATATAGATACTAAAAATAAGGATTAAAGTCTCCAAATGGGCTTTGTATTGCCTTACATTTTGGCGTTAGTATTCATGTTTCTAAGTAGACAGACATCATGTAGCTAATGTCTTCAGCAAGGATTTCTTTAATCAGAATTCTAGGAATTACTGATTAATATGTACAAACACTAAAGCCACTGCTTTTACGCTGAATCTGAACCAAACTCACTTATGCCAGTCATAACCAGAATCCCTTTTTCTCCACCCAAGGAATAGAATATCATTTGGAGCATTATCTGGTCTCTGGCTTTAGTGTACATATTACCTAGCTGATTTCCAGCTTATCTACTATCTGGTTCTTACATCTGCACAGTAATCGGGGTGTGACCCATCACTCTCTGTTATCACATCCTTCAGCCCAGGGATGACACAGACTTCCTGGTGAAAAGTAGGGCTTCAGGAGGAACTTTCCCCTAATCACTGGAAGTAGAATTTTGTCACCTTTGGAGGTAAATTTGCATGTGAGGTCTCCTGGTTTTTTTCTATCTCCACAACATACTATCTGAAATGACTTTTAGGAGTCTTTATGAATAAATAAAACTGTGCAACTTAAAGACGAAGATTAATTCATGTAGATACTTTTAATGCCCAGTAGAAATGACAACGGGATCTGTACTGACATCTTAAAAGGATTTGTTGAACAACAGCAGTTTCTTAAAACAGATTCCAAGGATGGAAGGTAATCACTGGAGAAACTTTCCAAGGTTTACAATGGTGTTCCAAGTAGTTTGAAAGTCAGTAGTTTAAAAAAAAAGAAAAATTGACATTGAGATGCAATTTGTGGTAAGATCTAATTAATTTTTTTGCTCCTAAGAATAATTTATTATTTACACTTCTTATTATATATGTATTTTAGCTTCATTAGTCTGCAATACTGGAAAAAATTATACCTTCAAGTCCTATTTATCAAATTAATGGTGCAATTTCCTAGTGACACATTCTAACATTCATTAAACCAAGTACAGTAAAAATGCATTTAAATTAGATTAGTGTGATGTAATAAAGATTCCAGTGTAGGGGGTGATATTCTAGCTGAAGAGAAACACCCAGATTGAGTTGAAAGCAACTTTGAGATAATGCTTCAAAACCTATTTTGGCACTGGCTAAGTAAAAGAATAAGCGATGATGACTCTCTCCACTAACTGCCTCTGCTTAGCTTTTGTTATGCTTTACCATGACAAGGGAAAAAAGACTCAAAGATGTAACTCCATCACCCAGCAGGATGCTCAGGCTTTGCTCAGCCAAAGGCTATGGCAGTAAACTTGTCCAAAGCTTCTGTATTGTGACAGATTTGCTCATGATACAAATGAATACTGTATCCACCGTCACCATTAATTAGCTTATATTTGAGGATGAAAAGCACCATATACCCACCAAATATTACATTACTATGCATACTTCCTCGCAACGATTAAGAAGGGGTTGTAACTTGTACTATTTTCCAAGGTGAGCACGTTACATTTCCATGTTTAATGTGTTGAGGCCCACATATGAAGATGTTCTCTCTTAAATACACATAATAGAAACACTTAGGTAATACTATGAAAAATGTGTGTTCTTACATCAATATGCCTGTGCTACTATGCTGCAAGACCTAGGAGACTCTGAAATGGCCATTGTCCTGAGTTTAACACAGCACATAATACAAATTAGTGCTTCATAAATACTTTCAAGACAATGGGAATTCTTGGAGATTAAGTAAGATAATGTATGTGAAAGCAGTTGGTATATAAAAGACATTTACAATGTCAGCTAACTCAGAATCTGAATCCATAAGCCTAGAAGGCTTTGTGCAGAAATCCTGGCACAACTATCAAGATAGAGACGGGGTTGGTGCTGCTCTCTAAAATACATGCAATAAGTTTTGTTGTTTGTTTGTTGTAGGCAGTTCTTACTGATAGACATATTATTGGTAGTTAGGAGAAAGCAATGAGGGGTACAAACTGGGCAGTATGTGGTGGTCTGCATGACCCCAGCTGCCCGCTCACAGAGCTAGGGGTAAGGGAAAGAGTTGTTGGAGCACGCTGGCCATGAATGGGCTTCCCTGAACCTTTGTGATGGGGTGAAGGAGGGAGAAATTGAGCAGAAAACAGACTGCAATCCTCTTCTGTCTTAGCCCAATACCAGATATCCAGCCATCTTCATGTATATTTACCCACCCCAAAAAGAAGGAACTATGAGGAGGTCTCAGGAGAGAAATGAAAGTTAAAGAAATAAGGGATGCTATGGAACTGAAATGAAAGTTAAAGAAATAAGGGATGCTATGGAACTGACTGGAAATGGAGATTTCCAGTTTTAGGGCATGTACCTGGGTCAGGAGACCAAGAAAAGCATAGATTTCAGAAGGCAGAAAAAAAGCAAACAATAATGTTGGAACAAATTGAATCATGGCCAATAATCAGTCTGCAAAATACTTAGAAATGTGATGGGTTGGCAACTCCCTGGGGAATTTGGCAGTGTGAACAACCCATTTGAATAATTGACAGAGAAGTATTTCTGGTCAACCAGGGTTATACAGATTGTCCATTCACAGCTGTCACATCATTCAATGAATTGACAGTCTGTCACTTAACTCTGCTTCCAGAGGGTCCAGGGCACCCTGGCTCTGGTGGCAGGATTCAGTGATAGGATGAGATTAGTCTGCAGTCACTACATGCCTCTGGTTCCTGGACGTAAACCAACATTTTAAAAGGAAGTTGAAGATAAAAATTCTGTTTTGGTTCAATTTTGTATCTCTTTTTGAAAAAAATATTTTATAAATTATCAGACTAAAATGGATGTTTTTTAAGGTATACAGTTTTATGAATTTTAATACATGTATAGATTCATGCCACCACCCCTGTGATCAGGATACAGAATGGTTCCTTGTTCCCCCATAACTCCTTTGCTATTTCTTTATAGTCACCCCTTCCCTCACCCCACTCTCTAGCAACCACTGATATAATCTCCATGCCTACAGTTTTATCTTATTGAAAATGCCATATAAATATAATCACACACTACAGAACATTTGAAACTGACTTCTGTAGAATAATGCTTTGAGATTCATGCAAGTTACTACATCTATCAAAAGTTTGTTCTTCTTCATTGCTGAGTAGTATTCTATTATGTGGGTGTACCACAGCTTATCTATTCAACCATTGAAGGACATTGGGTTGGCTCCAGATTTGGGCAATTATGAAAACAGCTACTATAAACATTCAAGAACAGGTAGTCTTAAGAACATACATGTTCATTTTTCTAGGGTAAATATCCAGAAATGGAACTGCTGGATAACAGGTTAAGAGCATGTTTAAACTGCCAAACCATTTCCACAGTGACTGTATCATTTTGCACTCCCAGCAGCAGTGGACGAGAACTCTGCTGCACCACAGGGTCACTGTTGTTAATTTTAGCCATTCTGATAAGTGTGCAGATGTATCTCATCATGGCTTTGTTTTCGTTTCCCTAGTGACTAATGAGAAACATTTTTTTCATGTGCTTTTTTGCCATCCTTATAGTCTCATAAGTAAAGCCTCTGTTCAAGTCTTTTGCTTATTTTTTAGTGTTTTTTTTTTCTTATTTGTTGCTTTGAGAGTTCTTTATAGATTCTGTGTATAAGTGCTTTGTCAGGTCTGTGATTCACAAGTATTTTCTCCCAGTCTATAGCATGCTATTTCATTCTGTTAACATTGATATTCACAGATCAAAAGTTTTTAAATTAGTGAATTTTTTCCTATGGATTGTGTCATGTCAAAGATCTCTTTGCATGACCCAAATCAGGAAGATTTTCTTCTGGAAATTTACAGTTTATGTTTTACATTTAGGTCTGTGATCCATTTTAAAGTAATTCTTGAATAAGATGTGAAGTTTAAGTTGAGGTTTATTTTTTGCATATGGATGTGCAATTACTGGTCATTACTAGTCATTACCACTGCGTTAGTGGGTTGTTTTGGGTCTAGTTCATGAGAGAACGGAGAAAAGAGAAGAGAGAAAAAAACAACCACGAAAAAACCAGAGGATTTCTACACTCTCTCTGAGCATTGGGAGTTTCCTTTTTCACTCTTCCAACCAGAGCTAGAGAGTTTCTCCTCAACCTCACTGTTTGCTCCTGACATTCACTCATGGTTTAAACTACATTTAGTTCAGGCTGAGGGATACTGGAGAGGAATAGATGGCTCAGTACAACTGGTTCAGTGGTACTTCAAATCTGGTGTTCTCCTCTGATGAGCTGCTGCTATTTACTCCTCAGGGACCTCAAATGTAAGCTGCATGCATTCAGTTCCGGTTTTATAGTTGTATTCAGTGGGAGAGATGGACTGAGTGTGCTCATTCCATCTTACCTGCAATTTACTCATCTTTCTTTTATTGCTTCTCTCTAGTACATTTATATCTTCCTCTCCCACTCCCTTTCTTATCACCACCTCAAAACTTGTCATTAAAATTCAGGTTGCATTGTTCTAATTATTTCATTTGTCTGACAGGTTGATATTTTCTCATAAAAGATTAGGTCTTTTGACCCATTATTTTATTCATGGTCTCTGACCATTTGTAAAATAATGCCTAAGCATTATTTTAGATTTGCAAGCCTTGCAGCAAATGTTAGCCTTTAGTGAACAGAATAAGGACATTTGATAGGTAAACAGCGTCAGCTTGTGAGCATGGGGCACTTAAATCTGTAGCAAACAATTTCCTGCAACTTTCATCAAAATCAGGATGCAGTCAGAGTCTAAGTCCTGGATGTACTAACATTCCACTGAGCATTAACTTTTATGGAAAAATTATATTCATTTCTTTGCACTTTGATATTTTCCTCTTTGTGTCAACTCAAACACATTTCACTGTTTGAAGGAAAGATTGTTCCATATGGAAGGTTCCTGTGGTAACCCTCTTGCCCTCCTTGCTCTGACAGGCAGTTTGCTTTCAGGTTGCCATAAGAAAGTGAGAGCTTGGCATGGCTTCCAAAACCTGAGCTCAGATTCACTTACTTCTGTCACTCTTACCCCCCTGCTCGTGACCATTGATGTTGTATCTCCCTACTGTGTATTTTGCTCAGATTTATACACTCAACCGTCATTAGTGACTGATTTGTAGCATAGACAATAAAAGTTTAATAAAAAGGGAGTGAGGACTCAGCTCTGTGATTTAGCCTTTATTTTTCTTTTGTTTAAAACCAAAAGCTTTTTTAAAAAAAATGTAAGAAAAAACAGTGGTTGATCTTGGGTTGCTGAAAAATATGATTTCCTACTTCTGTTTTTATCAAGCTCTAAGATCCAATATTCATCTTTCTGTTGTGGACCTGATTAGTCTGAACATGCCATTAGAGGACACTAATAAATAGGAGACAAAGACACTCAAAGTAAGACCAAGAGTTGCTAACTTCAGGGCAGTTCACAAAAGGGAAGTGAGAACACTAGTACCCTGATTATAGAGAGGGGAATGCTTGGGTGCAAGAGACTCCCCCAGTTAAAATGAAGAAGTTAGTTTTTGGCCCAGCACTGAAATATATTCCTTCCATGCTAACAGCATTGACATTCTTTCTTTATCTGTTGACCCATTCCTACTAGGATCTAAAGTGAAAAGGGAATTAAAGCTGTTTTTTCTCCAGCACAGCCTGCCCTGTACTCAGGACAATAGTGTAATAAAGACTTGGCAAAGTTCTTTGGAAATCACAAAGGTCATTTAACTGGGCTGAGTTTAAATTGAACGTTCAAAATACATAAAAATTTACTATTGTAACTATTCTAATGAGGCTTGATTTCTCCCTGTGGTTCTGGAGAAGAATGTTCTGGCAGTTTTGCCCCAGTGAAATGTCAAAGCAGGTGCCTAAAATAACTAACATATTAACTTTTGACATTTTAAGATGGCTTTGCTCTGATCTTAGATAAATGACTACCTATCTCTATGTTTTAATTCCCTCACCTAAATATGTCTGATGCTGCTCATGTGCCCCACATGATTGTTAGAGAGAAAAGTACCTAAATGATCCTAAAGTACTTTATAGGGCAAAGTGCTAGAAGATGCCAATTAATGGAAACATATATTTCCACCTACAGAAAAAAATATATAGCTGTAAGAGATGAAGGAACATAACACTCCTAGAAAAGATAGGAGTAGAATTCTAAAATATTCATAGCCTAAACTAAAATTTTTTCCCTGAGAAAAAGAAAATTTAAAACTAGCTATTTCCAGTTTTTGCTTAGGAGGTAGAGAGTTCGAAAGAGCATCACCCATGCTCTTAAAAACAGAAACGTCACAAAAACCCTGGACAGACTTCAAGTTCACAACTTTTTGGAAGCCATCAAGGAGCTGAAGTCACGTGGCAAAACACTAGCCCCAAACCCAGGGAGATACAGGTTTCCTTTAGGGAAAGACAGGAACTGAGTACTTCACCTGAGGAAGACTTAGCCAGACACTAGTAGGAAGATTCCATTGGGAATTGTTAATGAATTGGTAGAGACTGAGTGTGGTTGGTGAGAGACTGTACAGCTCATTGGAATCACAGATATAGGGACAGTTTGCACCAACTTTTAGGCTCTTCTCTGTGGTCCTCCCTGGGCATTCACAAAAAAAGGTTTCAGGCAGTCCCCATACCATCCCTTGTGCAAGTCTGAGGGAGGGAGCAGCAGCCACTGTGAGAGGGGCACAGAAGCCTGCCCATACCCTCTTCCTCACCTCTATTATGAAACAAAAGGCTTACACTGCTGGGGGAAACACAAAAACACTGTCACCCTTAGAACACAGGAAAAAAACCATTGTAGTCAAAGGAGATAAACGTAAAATTACACTCTTCCCCTGTAAGGGGGACAGGATTATGTGCTGGGACAGAAATACTGTTGGGGGCAGGGGAGGAGCACTGAGAAAGTCATATTCCCTGCCCACAGCCCCTAGCCCAAACCCCAGGGAATCAGTGCCTACCTAAGACTGCAGCTTAATTATCACAACGGAGAAGCCCTGCCTTACCCCCCACCATCAGGTTAACAACCTTTAAGTACCAGTCACAGTGGAGTACCCCTGGGATAGCTGCAAGATCATGGAAAGAGATCCTCTCTGAAGCACAGCACAAAGAAAAGACCCAAAGCTGAGGATAGAGTAGAAAGTCAGAAAATCTCTGAGAAACCAGTCCCCACCCTAAATTCAAAGTTACCAGTAGAGGAATGTGAAGACTATTACACTGAGGGTGATCAAAGCAACACCAAACTCCCAAACCATCTCAATTCCTAACTAGGTTGACTCAAACTGCCACACACAAAGCCTCACAGAAGAAACAGTGTGCCTGTCTCTAGCAGGAATAAAACCTCTCCAAACTATTTATTTCACTTCACTTCAGTCTTTACTGCTCTACACAAGATATCAAGCTTTTAACAAAACTTATGAAAATCCTTGCATATGAAAAAGTGAGGGGGGAAAACACATTACGAAGACACAAAGAAATGGACAGAACATGGTTCAGATATGATATAAAGGCTGAAGCTATAATAAGACAGGGAATTTAAAATAACTATGATTAACATGTTAAAGGCAATAATGAAAAAAGTGGCCAAAATGAAAAGATTAAAAGAGAATTTCAGCAGATAGGTGGAAACTATAAAAGTCAAATAGAAACACTAGAAATAAAAAACACAGTGACAGAGATAAAGAATTCCTTCAGTGGGCTCATTAGGAAACTCATGTAGCCAAGGAAAGAATCAGTGAACTTCAGGATAAAGCAATAGAGATGACCCAAAATGAAAGACAAAAAACAAAAAGAGAATTTTCCAAAATTGATTTGGGAGAAAAGAAACCACAGATACAAAAATATCAAAGAACATCAAGCCAGATTTTAAAAAAGATATATACATCTAGGCGTTTCATGTTTAAATTTCTGAAAACAATAACAAAGAAAAATTTGAAGACAAGTGGGGTGGGGGGGAGGAAAAAGAGACATTAAATGCAGAGGAATTAAAGATAAGAATTACAGCAAGCAGACTTCTTGTCAGAAACTATGCAAGTCACCAAACAGTAGAGTGACATCTTTGAAGTGCTGAAAGGAAAAAAAAAATCTATCAATCTAGAATTCTATACTCAGAGAAAATAAAAGCAGAATAAAAAATAAATCAGAAATAAAGACTTTCTCAGGAAAACAAAAACTTAGGGAATTAATTTTCAGCATAGCTATACTACAAGAAAGGTTAATAAGAAATTCTTCAGTCAAAAGGAATTTAATAGCAGGCAGAAATTTGGATTTACATAAAGAAATGAAGAGTGCCAGAAATGGACTAAATGAAAGTAATAATAAAGTTCATTTTAATTACTTTTAATTACTCTAAAAGTTAAGTGAATGTCTAAAACAAAAATATCAATGAAGTTTGTGTTTATAGCACATATAAAAGCAAAATATATGATAATAATAGTACAAAGATTAGGAAGGAGGAATTGGGAATATACTGTTGTAAGATCCATATACTACATGTGAAGCATTATAATATTTGAAAGTAGATTCTAATTAAATTAATTAAATATGTACTTTTTAAATCCTAGAGCAACTTTTAGACATTTTTAGCATTATAAATAGTAAGTTAATCATGAAAATAACATAGAACCATAAAAAAATGCTCAATTAAACAAAAGAAGGTAGAAAAGGATGAAAAATGAATGACCATTTGAAACAAATAGAAAACAGATAACAAGGTGGTGGTTTTTAATCCAGCCATATCAATAATTACATAAATGTTCATAGTCTGAACACACCAACTAAAAGACAGAGACTGTTAGATTGGTTTAAAAAGGAAGATCCAGTGGATCTTCTATATGCAAGAAACTACTTTGAATATAAAGACATAGATTGGTTAAAATAAGAGTTTCAAAAAATATATCATGCAAACTCTAATCAAAAGAAAGGTGTAGTTGCTAATTAATTTCAAATAAAATAGACTTCAAGTCAAGAAATACTATTTGGGATAAATGAGGGACATTACATAAATAATAAAGAGGTAAGTTATCCAAGAACACATAAAATCCTAAAGGTGTGCACACCTCACAGCAGACCTTCAAAATGCATGAAGAAAAACGGATATATCAAAAAGGAAGAGGAAACAAATACACAATTGTTGTTGAAGACTTCAAGACTTCTTTCTTAGTAACTGATTTTAAAAGACTAAAAATAAGTAAGAATATAGGAGCCCTGAACAATATTAACCGATTTGACCTAATTGACGTATAGAACACTCCAGCAACAACAGAAAAGTTGACTTTCATTTCAATTGTACATGGAACATTCATCAATATAAACTATATTTCAGGTCATAAAACAAATTTTAATATACTTAAAAGAATATAAATCATACAGATTGTGTTTTTTTAACCATAGCTGAATTAAACCAGAAGTCAGTTAACAGAAAGATACCAAAAAATAATTGGTAATAAAATTACCAATAATAATAAATAATTTCAAAATAATAAAATAATTTCAAAATTAAACAGCATACATTAAAGTAACTTAAAGGTCAAAGCAAAATTTAAATATATTTTGAAGTGAATAAAAATGAAAATATAGCAAAATTTGTGGAATACAGCTAAAGTTTTCAGAGTATCATTTATAGAATTAAATGCCCATATCAGAAAATAAACAAGGTCTCAAATCAACTCATTTTTGACAAAGGTGTAAAGACAATTCCATGGAAATAGGATAGTCTTTTCAATAAATGGTGCTGAAGCAATTGGATGTCCATATGCAAAAAAAGTGAAGCTCCACCCATACCTCACACTTTATGCAAAAATTAACTCCAAATAGATCATAGAGCTAAATATAAAACATAAAACTCTCAAATTTCTGGAATAAAGCATAAGAAAATCTTTGTGACTTTGTATTAGACAAAAAGTTCTTAGGTAGATGCCAAAAGCCTGAGCCAGAAGGTCAAACTTAATAAATTGGACTTTATCAAGTTTAAAATTGTTGCTCTACCAAGGACCATGTTAAGAAAATTAAAATGCACACTAGAGATTGGGAATGTCTGTTTTTGCTAAATATGTATCTCATAAGAAACTTGTATCCAAAATATATTTTTAAAAATTCTTAAAACTTAACCCAATAAAAATGGGCAAAAGATTTGAAAACTTGCCCCCAAAATACATATAGATGGCAAATAAGCACATCTAAAAAAATCTCGACTTTGTTAGTTACTAGGGAAATGAAAATTAAAACTACAATTAGCTACCACTAAACACCTGTTAGAATGGTAAAAACAAAAAAAAAATGAGAAACCGGACAATATATAATACAAGTTCTGGCAAGGAATCAGAGCAGTGAGAGCTCTCATATCCTGGTATGAATGCAAAAGTGGCATAGTAATTTTGGAAAATAACTTAGTAGTTTCTTATCACATAAAACATACATACACTTACCTTATGATGCGGCAATGCCACTTCTAGTTATTTACCCATACGGAATGAAAACTTATGGCCTTACAAACCTGTATTGATATGCTTATAGCAACTTTATTAATAATTGCTAAAAACTGGAAACAAATGTCCTTCAGCTGATGAATGGATAAACCAAGATACATCCGTACAGTGGAATACTACTTGGCCAATAAAGAGAAATAAATTATTGATATACACAATGGAATTGATAAATCTCAAATAATTTTGTTAGAAGAGAAGCTAGACCTAAATTTTAGATAATATATGATTCCATCTATATGACATTTTGGAAAAAATAGAACTATAGGGACAGAGAGCAGATCTGTGGTTTCTAAAGGTAAAGGTGAGAGGTGGGGCTGACTACAAAGGGGCAGTGCTATACGGAGCAAATGGGGTAGTAGAACCATTTTGTATCATGATTGCAGTGGTGGCTACAACTTGATATATCTGTCAAGACCCGTAGAATTATATACCACAAAGAGTTGATTTTAGTGTGTAAATTTTTTAAAAAACCCAAAGAAATGAATTGTGACAAACCTCCTAATAAGTGCACAGACAATATATGGGGGGATACAAACAACCCAGGAGAGGCTGAGCAAATTTCCACAATGGTAGGATATTAGGTGAAATTTTCAGGGAAGCAGGCATAAACTCTTCCCTGTCATGCTTCTGATAATAAGACTATTATCTTAGTCTTTACCCCAAAGACCACTAGCAACATGCAGTTATGTTTGAGGATGTGAAAGGGAAAAGAAGTAACATTTATTGAGTGATTTTTATATAACATGCAGTTTGCTAGACACTTTTTCACATAGAGTAACATATTCTCACTGTGACCTCAAGATATTATTATTCCCATTATATAGAGGAAGAAATCAAGGCGCTGAGAGATTGAATAACTTAAAGCTCTGCAACTAACAAGCAAAATTTGGGTTTCTACTGAAGTTTGTCTGTCTTGTCCTTCTTTCATTAGGTGGTACCACTATCTACATGTAAATAGATGAAGAAAGCCAGATGTTGGTCTTTCTCATCTCTTGTCATTGTTCCTTTGTCAGGTAGCTATAGTCTGCACAGGGTCACAATGACTTTTTAAAATAGAAGATTGTAGGCAATAGGGACCTCTAATTCTATTGTAGTATGTTGCTCTTTACACCTGATATTAAATATTGTTGGTTAAATTTTTTAAACTTCCACTTAAACATTCATAAATTTTAAAAGTAGTGTTTCACTAAGAGTTACAAGAGTTACAAAATTCAACCCTCATGATTTGTTCCTGTAAATGTTCAGGGATTTAGAAATGTCTTACTTAAAATTCTAGACTAACATTAAGAAATCACAAGAGAAAAAAAAGTACCACTTTCTTAAGAGTGGGGGACAGAGGTCAATGTCAGAATAGGGAGGGTTAATTAAAATTGGTTTCACTGGGCTGAGGTATAACATTCATATTCATATTTTTCTTATTTTATGATAAGCTATTTATGATAGCTATTCTAATATATATCTGACATTTTACCACCTCATACAACCTTTAATAAAAAGAACTTCCTAGCACAACATTGAGTGTTATATTCCTGAAGGCACAAATAATACTATTTTTTCCCCAGTTTTATTGAGATATAATTGGCATATAACATTGTGTAAGTTTAAGGTGTCCAACATGATTTGATATATGTGTTATATATTGTGAAATGATTACCACAATAAGTTTAGTTAACTTCCATAACCTCACATAGTTACAATTTTTTGTGTGACAGAACTTTAATATCTACTGTCTTAGCACCTTTCAAATATATAATACAGTGTTGTTAGCTATAGTTACCATGAACTCATACAATGAAAGAGCAGAAAAATAAATACTCCAATGCACAGCAAAGACAATACTTTGAAGTATATAAGAAATTAATCTATAATTAAAGAGATATTCTCAAATACTCTATAAATAATTAATTGTCCACTTATTTTCATTTTAAAAATTTTTATTGAAGTATAGTTGATTTACAATGTTGTATTAATTTCTGCTGTACAGCAAAGGGACTCAGTTATATACATATATATACATATTCTTTTTCATATTCTTTTCCATTATGGTTTATCACAGGATACTGAATATAGTTCCCTGTGCTGTATAGTAAGACATTGTTGTTTACCAATCTTATATATCACAGTTTGCATCTGCTAATCCCAAACTCCCAATCCATCCGTCCCCCAACCCCTCCTCCCCCTTGGCATTTTCCATATTAAGGATTTTTCCCCTTTAGGCTAGATTCCCAGAAATAAAATGACTAGGTTTAAGGTTAAGAATATTAAGCCCCCTGAGACACATTTTCAGGCATCTAGTTTAAGAACAACATCTAAATAGTGAAGCTACCTGAATGGCACAGATGCATGCCATCAGGCCTACTGCTCAGTCATCTTATTTGTGCAGGCTCTCTGGGGGCACCACTTTACACTAAAATTAGGTCTTTGCCTCTACACTGAACCCCAAACGATTTCTTATCTTTTTAAACATACCATACAGAACACCACCCAAAAAAGTTGCAAATATTTGTGTTAAAATCTTCTAAAATCTTTAAAAAAAAACACAAATATTTGCTTAAAATATTGGCCACAAAAGCAAATATTTACCTTAAAACTAAAAAAATTATACTTTTATGTATCATAGCAAAAATGAGGGTATCTCTCCCTTTTTTCTCTTAATTGACAAGGATAACTTTTCACAGAGGGAGCGTGCTTGAAGAGACCTTGCCAGTGACAGCTACCTTTCAGCCAGGTTGCCCTGGTGTGTGTCACCTGTGCTTTAGCTTGGCTAAAGTAGTCTCTTCACTGAGAAGGTGTTGCTTTGGCAAAGGGTTTAGTCTACCTGACAAGTAATGAATTAGAACTCATTCTTCTTTAAAAGCACGGAATCCTGAGGAAGCAAACAGGTTGCAGTTATGGTACATTCAAACACATTGAAAAGGGAATGTTAAAAGATTAAAAGCCTAGTGTTATCTGACCCCTAATTGTCCACTTTTTGAGACCAGTTTGGAAAAAAAAATCAGATCCCTACCTCACTTGCCAAGTAAATTCTAGAAGAATTATGCATTTAACTATAAAAAAGTGAAACAAAATGCACTAGAAAATTATTGATAAGTATGTCTATAATATATATGATAAAATATAAATATGTTTATACTTTTGGGAATGAAGAATACTTTTCGAAGTATGACATCAAAGGCAGAAATCAAAAGGAAAAAACAGAGAGTATCAACTACATATAAATGTAAAACTTCTGTAAGTCAAAATCTTTAAATTAAAAGAAAAACGCCTAAGATGGAAAAATACATTTGCAACATATATGGCAAGAGAATTGATATCCCAGTTAATAATGTCTCAAATATCAATAACATAAAGATAAATAACCTGCCAGGAAAAAAAATGGCAAAGAACTTGAGCCAAATTTACACAAAAGAATATAATTAGCCAATAGACATTGAAAATTAAATCTTTAAAATCAATAAATGAAAATTTAAAAATATGATGACCTTTGAAGCTAATCACATTGGTGAATAATTATTTCCAATACCCAGTTGTGGTAAGGATTTCAGTGAAACTAACATTCTCATTTGTTACTACGGAGATATTTTTACATGAGAATTTTAAAAATACATTTTAAAGCCTTGAATGCTCATGGGTTTGACCCAGAAACTCCAGTTATAGAAAACTATCTAAGGGAAAACAACAACCTGAACAAAGACTTAACCTACGTTTTTTTGCATCATTATTACTAACAACAAAAAGTGGAAATAGTCTACATTTCCAAAAATAGGGGATGGGTGAATAAGTTATAGTATACACATAGAATACTCTCAGTGATTTTCTCCAGTGGGCTTATACTGGCTTAACGAGTATAGACTGTTAAGACTTCAGGAATTTTAGAAGCCAGTTGTTGAAGTGTTAGTAGCTTGAAATCAACCACGGTGTGAGTGCTTACCAAGGAAATCTGAAAACGCTGCAAATCTAGGCTGGTTTGATCCTTCAGAGAGCTGTTTGATAAACATCTACCAGCATTTAACTGCCTTACATCTATTATTAATAATATTTGTATAAAATTAAAAGACAGGAGGAAATATTTACTATTTTTTTCTTACGTGAGGATGATATCTTCTAAAGCAATATGCATAACAATTATTTAAAAAACAGACTGGAATTTGAGCCATGTTTTATTTTCTGAGTGGTTAGATTAAAAATATCTATTTTTACTTTTACATAGCTAGATTTTCTACTTGGAACATATGATACCTCTGTAAAAAAACATTGTTTGAATAAGCAGTTCTTGATGTTTCTATCTCTCAGTTACTCCTAAATAGCACTATGAGAATCCCTATAATAATCAAGAGCAGGAATCAGCAAACTTTGGCCCATAGGCCAAATCCAGCCTGACACCTGGTTTGTGAATAAAGTTTTATTGGAACACAAGCTCATTTGTTCGCATATTGTTTATGACTGCTTTTGTACCACAACAGCAGGATTCAGTAGTTGTGACCTAGACTGTGTCGCTCACAAAACCTAAAATATGTGCTATCTAGCCCTTAACAGACGTTGTTTACCAGCCCCTGCTCTAGACATACTTTGGACTGTGTCTGCACAGGCTTATTACTGCCCCCTTTATTGAGGAATCTCTTCTCACCCATGTTCTCACAAACCCACCCGAGTGGATTTGCCCAGTTTCCGTCCCTTCCTCCATGTCAGTATTCATTGGATCCTGACTCAGGATCTGACTCTCCTTAAAGTGGCTTGCGACCTACTTACGTGGCAGTCAGGTTCTTCTTCTGGGAATTTTGTGCTAGGAAACCAGCAAACTGTTGGCACTGGCCATGGATGCTGCAGCTAGAACCCAAAAGTAATCTTAAGTTTCATTTCTGTGCAAACTGAATTTACAGAGGCAGTAAACTGAGCAGAGGGGGACACTCTAGTGGTTCCCCAGATAGAAGCCATGAGCTGAGGGGAGACCACATGGTGTCTGAGAGGAGAGAGAAGACTTGGTTCCTGCCTTTGTAGTTCTTTGGTTTTGTCCCTACAAAGGGACATGTTTGATTCTTGTGCAAATGTCTGTCAGAGTCCTTATTTTTTAATATTTTAAAAACACTCCTCTTCTTGAGTTAGGGTTGAATGCAGTCAGATGAGCCTTGAACAGAAAATATATTCTTAGAAGTATTTAAGGAATTACGGAAAAATTTCATTGGTCTAAATGATAAAATAATTTGTCAAGCATGATTAAAAACAGAGGGTAATTTATCTACAAGATAATGATTTATATGTTATAACAAAAAAAGTCACAGTAAAAATAATTTTATAACGTCCCATATTTTGTACCATTGTGTTATAATTTAATATGTGAATGCTCACACTGCACAGTGATAGGAAAGGGTGTTTAAGGCCATTGAACATGCACTTCATTAAGATGTCATTGGTACAGAAACACTTGTGCCAAAGAGCTTGAAGCTTATCTTCTGTGAAAGTCAGTAACCCCTTAAATGTCTCACTTCTTACCTCTTAGGTCACCCGGAGTATCTAGTCTGATGGTTGAACGTTGGTTGGCCCAAACTTCTGAAATCTTTTTAACTTATTCCCTGTGTGGTGCCGAGCGCATTCCCTTAATTTGCTCTACTCTTTGTGTATTTCTGCTACAACTAATTTGGAAAGGGAGAAGTGGGATTTAGAGATATGAAGATGCAGCTGTTCTAATTGTAAAAGCACAGATAAAAGCAGAGCCACTCAACAGTATGGAGAATGTAAAATGTTCACCCGAGAGTATGAGGAGGGATTTCCCCATTGGAATTGTTATGTTCTGGTGCCTGCAGTGGACACAGTAAGACCATAAACATACTAAGTTTTTTAAGGCATGCTCCCAGGGGGGGTGTGTGTGTGTGTGTGGTTTGTGTTTGCGTCTGTGAATGTGCGTAATGGAGGGGAGGAGAGGATGAGCACAAATCAGATATGATTATACTGCTTTTTAATTTTCTTTTTTTCAGAGGTATTCTTTTTTTTTTTTTTTAAATATTTATTTATTTACTTTTGGCTGTGTTGGGGCTTCGTTGCTGTGTACAAGCTTTGTTTAGTTGTGGTGAGTGGGGGCTACTCTTCGTTGTGGTGCGCGGGCTTCTCATTGTCGTGGCTTCTTGTTGTGGAGCACAGGCTCTAGGCGCGCAGGCTTCAGTAGTTGTGGCACATGGGCTCAGTAGCTGTGGCTTGCGGGCTCTAGATCTCAGGCTCAGTAGTTGTAGCGCACGGGCCCAGTCACTCGCGGCATGTGGGATCTTCCCAGGCCAGGGCCCGAACCCACGTCCCTTGCATTGCCAGGCAGATTCTCAACCACTGCGCCACCAGGGAAGCCCTTCAGAGGTATTCTTACGATACAGTTATAGGGCATCTATCATGCACTAGGCCCTGGTGATAGTGGTGACTGAGCCGTCCTTCCTGCCCTTGTGGAACTTAAAGTCTGGCAGATGAGACAGACACATAAATAACAGATAACTAGCATCACAGTGGCCAGGTGAACAAACAACTCTCCAACACTAAGGGGACCATTTTTTGTCCTATTGGGAGTGGGAGGTAGAGAGTGTTAGAAAAAATTCCACAGAAGTGGGAGTTCAAAAGATTCACCTGGCACAAAATGGGGCGCAATTTTTATGGAACAAAAGCACAGGCCAGCTCTGTGGTAGTGAGTGGCTGGCACATTTGGAGAACAGTGGGTCTGCATTCTGCTGTGCTTTGTTAGGAGATGGAACACAGTGGGGTAAGGAGTTCAGATCCAACAGTAACAATGGATCACAGAAGAAGTAAGTAACAAGAGAGCAAAAAGCAAACCAACAGTCAACAAACTCTAAACCTGATCATTTCCATTACTTCTTAACACTATGAACAAAGTAAGGCATGTTGAATTCTCTTAAAATCCAAGTATGCCCTGATTGTATATCTGAACACGGCAAGTGGCATAAGTCATGTAGCACCCTCATGATACCATTTATTTCATGTAATTTGTGATGCATAAAGGAGAGGAGGTGACCAAGATCATTCATTTCCTCCACAGATCTTTATAGTGCACCTTCTTTGTGCCTAGAACTGCACTAGGCACTGGGCAAACAGATGCAAACAAGAGAGGCAAGGTCCAGCTCCCGGGTCCCAGTGTGTCTGAGCTGGTCTGTAGACAGGAACTTCTCTCTGTATCTTGTCCTGTAGGAACAGACAATGAAGGTCATGTGTTAAGCTGAGCACAGTGGAGGGGTGAGCCTGCATTCAGCCCTGTGTCTTGTCCCTCTATTACCTTCCTGCTCAGCCAATAAAAGGAGGAAAAACAAAGAGTCCAGTGCAAGAGGTTAGCAGCATTGACTCCAGAAGCTTTGACAATAGCAGGGAGGGTCCTCGTCCCAGTGTCGGAACCCTTGATGTCAAGCAGCACTGGTGCCATCATGGTGAGCAGCAGCATGGGCGTGCGTGCGTGTGTGTGTGCCTGTGTGTGTGTGTGTGTCCACGCCACAGCGATGCCTTCTATGGGGACTGGCAGCACAGCACCTTGCTGCTGATGCCGTCAGCAACAGAAGAAGGTGGGTGTCACAGAGAACCCAAGAGGCCAAGAAACACGTGGGAGCTCCTCTCCCTGGGTGGGGGGGGCTCAGAACTATTTTTGGAGAAACTCAAGGGTGCTAGGGTTTGGGGGCTGGAGAAAAAAGCCAAGGAACGATGATTTGTGACAATTTTTGTGACCTTATTTTTATGACTCCAACAACCTTGTGAAGGAAGAAGACTGGGGATTTTTAGTCTCGAGTCACAGACATGGAAACTAAAATTCAGACTTGGCCATGGAGCTCATAAGGCTATTGGATTGGGGCTCAAACCCAGATCAGCTTCACAGTCCTAAGTTCTTTTGTCCTATTTTTCAACAAATGATCGTCATTTAGAAATTTATATCATATGACATAAATAAATAATACTTGGAAATCTATTTTGCAACACGAAGAATCAGTCTACACCCGTGATAGTGCCTTCCCTGAAATGGTTAGTCTAGTGGCCTTGAACACAGTGGGGTTAAAAGCTTTTGAAAAATCTATTTGTTGCTATGACCTACCTGGTCAGATTGGCCCAGGTAGGTGCCTAAATTTTCTTCTCTCTTCAAGGATAGCCCCAGGAGTGGTTCAGGAAGCTAATCCTTACCTGGGTCAGTGAGCTTCAGCCCCAGGCTTCTGTTCCCTGTATCTTGTGAGCCTGACCTTGTAAAGACTGAGAAGGAATGTGAAGTCATGTGCCTTTTCTAAGTGGGGTGGATCACTTTTTTAAAAACATAGATAGCGGCAATACGTATTAATCGAGAGTATGTGATACTAGATTGGCTTTTCTAAGAACCACCTGGGCATTACCAGAAAATAACAGATCTTACTGGCTTTCAGTCTCTGTTCCACTCTACTCACATTGGTAGGAACTAAGCAACATTGGGCTTAAAAAAGAAATCTGCAAATTGCTAATGGCAGGCAGGCAGGAGCCACCTGTCTAATTGTATTCAAACTCGTCTGAACTGGTTTCCAAAGACCTTCATCCTTCTCCTCCCCTCTTTGAAAAAGAGCAAACCAGCACTTTTTTTTTTTTTTTTAACTCAATTCTATTTGGGAAGGGTTTTGAAACCAAAAAGAGACAGAGAGAAGGGGGAAATATGATCTACCAGCTCTTACAGTACCCCAGCCGTACTGTATATAGAATAAGGAAGCTTCATTTCGGACTGAGGTTGTGAAGGTCTCCAGACAGCAGAGTGAGCCCCTGCTTTAATGCTGAGCGTGACATTTTTGTATCCTTTGTGAGGTGGTCCATATGGAACAGCATAGCACCTAGTCAGAGCTGGGCTAATTCCTTCTGGAATGAGAGGAGAGGGTGTGAACCAGCCAGGAGCGAGCAGAAGCATTTGATTCCACAGGTTTATGCCAAGATGAAGGCTGCTGCCTATTGCGTGATGCTGCTCTGTGCCAGGTCCTCCTAAAGCAAACCAGCAGTACAAGATGACACTGGTTTCTCCCAGCTTTATACACACAATCTCCAGTAATAATCTGACTGCATAACTCTCTGTGCCGCTAATGCTCAGGTGTGTGGTGGCAGTGGGGGAGGGCAGAAAGGTGAACTCTGGGACACCCACTAATGGGGGGATCGTCACTGCACAAATGTTCACAGCCCTTTGCTGCTAGCCCTGGTTGCTGTTCTCTCCCTACTTGCTGTTCAGAAAACGTAGCCCTCAAGAAAATGACTCAGATTTGAGTTATTTCCGATTGTGAGTATCTGAGAGCTAATTATTGCCTTTTGCACCATCGTGTGGCTTTTTCCTGCCTTCCCTCCTCCTGCTGAGCATTTCCCTGTCATTAGCACTTCCACCGGAGACGACAGCAGGGACCGCAGAGGAGAGCATGCTCACATCAGCCCCACTATCCTGGGGCAGAGTAGTTTATCAGCTCTGTGTGCAGGTTCCGGGACAGAAGGGATTAAAGTTCCGAGGTCCGCTCTCTCTCCCTGACATCATTTGTAGAGATAACTGAAAATCGTGTGGGCAAATTCTTCACACTTCATGTTAGCAGCTGCCCATGATGTTGCTGTCAGTTGGTTGAATTATGTGAGTTCTCTTTGGGCGTGTCCTGAGTTTTTTGGTGTCTGAACTGCTGCCAGGTGAAAGGCCATCACTCGGGAAATCATGTGCATTTACAGACCACCAGGGGGCCGGTGTGAGAAGGCAGGTCTGAACTAGAATCCAGGTCCACCGCTTACTAGCCACTAGAACTCAGGTCCCTCTATGTGGAGGATGTCTGTGGCTTCTGCTAGCTCACTATTCATTTCCTCTCCGGTCACTGAACCCATGGTTGGGTTGGGTGGAAAACAGAAATAAACTCCAAGTCTGTCTTTCTAATGAGGTTAAAAGCTTCAGCTCTCAAAAAGGGATTTGCGGGTATGATGGAGTAAGAGAAACAGAGACATAGAAGGAGAGAGACAGAGATCTATAGACCCCGAGATTAGAGCAGTAGCAAGACCCCAGAGAGAAGTGGCTGTATGGTGTGTCTCAGTGAGGAAACGTGTGCCCCAAGCATGGCACTGAAGTAGTATAGCCTTGGACCCAAAGCAGCCAGTGGAGGCATGAAATGTGCCACCTCCCTAGAATGAGAATTGAGGCAAAAAGAAGCCACACCCCAGCACTCACCACCCATGCCTTGTCTCTGCATAGACTTCAGTGCAAACTCAGAAGAAATTAGGCTTATTTTCCCACCAGTGGGAAAAAGTAGACTGAGACACAGAAATGAAGCTAAGGTATAGAAAATAGATGAGGTTATCTTTCCTGCATATCTAATTTTATGAAATTATCCCTGATACACTTATACTAATTATTTAGTAAGTATGCATTCTTCTCAAACCATAAAATAGGATCAGTAATTCTCAAGTAACCTGTCTGTTGCCTTTATACATTTGTGAGTAAAACACTCCATTTGTATTTATATAAATAGCAGATAAAACCATGACAGTTAAGATTGTCATATCTATTCTTAAAAACTTTCAGTTGAGGTATAAATGAGAAAGTACCTTTCTAGAAGATGATTTGGTAAAATGTAACACAATCCCTGAAAGTGGGCATATCCTTTGGCCCCAAAATCCTATTTGAGGAATTTACCCTAAGGCAATAATCATGAATATATTTGAAGATTTAATTGCAAGGATGTTTATAATGGTGAGAGGGTTAATTTTTTCCATTTTAAAAAGTAATTTTCATTGAGATATAATTTATTTATGGTGACATGCACAAATCTTAAGTACAGTTAAGTACAGTTCAATAAGTTTTAACAGATCCACATGCCTTCAAGATATAGAGTGTTTTATCACCCCAGAACATCCCTTGGTGCCCTTTCCCACTCAAACATCCCCAGCAACAACTGTTCTGATTTCTATCACCATAGTTTAATTTTGCTTGTCAGAGATACTATTGTGACAATATTAAACGTATAATTTTTAGTACTTCTCTTCTATGAACTATGATCACCAGCAGCCACTCTAGGCTTACAACTCCAGGGAAGGAGAAAGAGTGAATGCCACCTCGGGAAAGGGGTGGTAGGATAATATCTCAGGCAGAAAGGAAGAGGAATTGAGAAGAAAGGCTATCCTTCTGCCCTAGTGGATTGTGGGAAATGATGAGGTAAAGGAATCAGGCAAAATGACAGGTATTTCTTGATCATCCCAGAGTGGAGAGAAAGGTTAGATAGGAAGGAACAGAACGCTGCAGCAGACACTCTTGCCATTCTCCAACAAATATAAAGCCTTCCTCCTCATCAATGAGACATCAACAGAAATGCCGGTCAGGGGCTTTGGGAATAGGCTGCTGATTTCCTTGTAGAAAGAATAGACATTGTGTGTCACCTCTTCACTCAACTTTTTGCCTTGAGACCACTAAGCGACAAACTTGAGGATAAAAAACCAAGATGCTAAAGGATGGCAGTAGGAAGTACAGAAAGAGACCATCCTTGGTGGTGGCTCCAACAATGTTAGAAACTGCTTATCCCTGGATTTCATATTATATGAGAAATACAGATCCTGATTCATTGAGCGACTGATAGCTGTGTTTCAGTTACCTGCAGCTGAAGGTATTCCCAGTGGGTATACATCTGTTTCCTATTTGGAACTCCAAGAGGAGATTGCCTTGCAGAGCTCTCTAATCCCATTTGCATCAACCTAGAATAGCCACAGAAGAGTAATGATGCTGGCATGGCAGGGTTAACCATAAGAGAAGCCTGAATTAGGGCACCTTGATTTTCCATCAGTGTCTGTGTGCCATGGAAGAGATTCAGAAATCCTTACTGGCTTCATAGTGTGGTGGATCATTCAAGCCAGTGATTGGATTTACAATACACAAATAACTCAAGGCAACACACAGGGCCGGTTAGAGCTCGGGTGGGGTCAATTCAAGCAGCAAGAACTAGCAGATACTAACAAATCAAGAAAAAAGTAAGCTCTGAGCTGCTTGGACATTGGCTTCAATACAGTATGTTCACAGGGCTTCCCAAAGATGAAAACAGCCACAAGGCAAGTCTGGGTCCAAGGCCTCACTATTTCCGGCTACCATGTGGACATAAGTTATCTGACCCCCCTACATCCCAGGCACTAATTTAGAGGGAGTGGGAGGGAGAATTCTGAAAGACTGAGCATTTGTCCAAAAGGTACTGAATTACCCAGAGTAAATGTTTAACTTGTAACATTAGACTGAGTGTACCGGATAGCGCTTTCCGCACAACTATTTCTCCACCCACATGTCTACTCAACATTATTTATTTTTCATTACTTAAAATATCAAAAAGGGAGAAACAGTATAAAAGTAAAAAAACTAGGCCAATATTAGATAAATTATAAAAGATCCATTGAATAAAATATTATTTAGCAATTAAAATGGATTAGTCTTTCAGTTAAACAAGGTGGATTGAAGAGCATATTAATCTACTTCCACTCCCCAAACCCCTCTGGAATAATAAAAGACAGGGAAAGGGAGAAGAAGAGCAGAAAAAAATCAGAAGCTAGAAAAGGGCCTAACAAGTGGTAACTGACTTTAGCAGACCTAAAGCAAGAGGCATTCTTAAGTAGCAGTAGAGGAAGTCCAGAAATTGGCTGATCTATACTAAAGGATATCAGAGAAGATCAGGAATTGGAACATCCAAGTAACTTGGAAAGTGTGTGTGTGTGTGTGTGTGTATATGGAGCTGGAAAAGGACAGTTAGTTGAAACACTAAGTAAGAATAGTATTATAGACCCTTGGCTTCTTTTCCACACTCCTTGAGGTTCCCTTACCAGTCCCCACCCCAACAGAAGACTGAAAGTTCACTCTCTGGAGAGGGAGAGGCTAAGCTGAAGGTCTAGTACACTAGTGGACACTGGACAGAGTTGAGGGCTTCAAAGAAAGTGGCTCTATGAAAGGGTTGATATTGAAGGGTGAGAGTCCTGGCCCCTTGTCACACTTAGCTCTCAAAATGATGAAACTAAACTCATAACCCCCAGGAAGGAGACTGGAAGTTTTCGTTCTTAAAGTTGATTCTTTTTCATCCCCAATAAAAAGACCTTCAGACACTGATAAGTGTAGGTCTTTCCCTGCAAAATCAGCTTGGAATGAAGCCAATCAACCAAGACTTCCCACTCACACAGAGCTTCCAACAAACTTTTCAGCACTTTATCCTAAATTGAAGCACCAGGCATTTTGGAGAAAGCCTATGTATTGGTCAATGTTCTTAGTTAGAAACAGGGAATTCATTATTGGCTCATTTAAGCAAAAAATGAATGAATTAAAATATATTATTGCAGAATTAGAGGAAGACGTATAGGTGGAATTAGAAGCCAATGGTGGGTGACAGGCTTTAGAAATCAGTGGCTACCAAGTCAGCTTTAGAGGCAAGTTTGAGCTCCCACTTCTTGGTTGGTGGCAACAGGCAAACGAAAATGACTGCTTTGTGTAAATAGAGATAAATTTACACAAATGTGCGAAATTTCTAGCTGTGAATCCCCCAGAATTTGTAGGGAGAGGGACTCCGAGAAAAATCAAGACATCATTCTAGTTTTCCAGGTAGGGCCCGGAGGGTGTCTAATTTTTATTTTCTATTACTTTTTTGTGTCACTGACGTGAACTCTGGTACCTTGGGTTCCTCATGTGTAAAAAAGGAAGAAAAACCAAATTTTAGTTGTAGCTATCTCTGCAATATTGGGATTTTGGTAATAGCTTATTTTTCTCTATGTGGTTTCTCTGTGTTTTCACATTTCATTATTTTTAAATCAGAAGCCTTTTTAAAGAATTATTGGAGTTTCATTAGGTCCCATTTGTTTATTTCTGTTTTTATTTCCATTTCTCTAGGAGGTGGGTCAAAAAGGATCTTTCTGTGATTTATGTCATAGAGTGTTCTGCCTATGTTTTCCTCTAAGAGTTTTATAGTGTCTGGCCTTACATTTAGGTCTTTAATATGCTCAACATCATTAATCATTAGAGAAATGCAAATCAAAACTACAATGAGGTATCACCTCATACCAGTCAGAATGGCCATCATCAAAAAATCTACAAACAATAAATGTTGGAGAGGATGTGGAGAAAAGGGAACCCCCTTGCACTGTTGGTGAGAATGTAAATTGATACAACCACTATGGAGAACAGGATGGAGGTTCCTTAAAAAACTAAAAATAGAACTACCACATGACCCAGCAATCCCAGTACTGGGCATATACCCTGAGAAAACCATAATTCAAAAAGAGTCAAGTACCACAATGTTCATTGCATCTCTATTTACAACAGCCAGGACATGGAAGCAACCTAAGTGTCCATCAACGGATGAGTGGATAAAGAAGATGTGGCACATATATATAATGGAATATTACCCAGCCATAAAAAGAAACGAAATTGAGTTATTTTTAGTGAGGCAGATGGACCTGGAGACTGTCATACAGAGTGAAGTAAGTCAGAAAGAGAAAAACAAAAACCGTATGCTAACACATATATATGGATTCTAAAAAAAAAAAAATGTGGTCATGAAGAAACTAGGGGTAGGACAGGAATAAAGACACAGACCTACTAGAGAATGGACTTGAGGACATGGCGAGGGGGAAGAGTAAGCTGGGATGAGTGAGAGAGTGGCATGGACATAAATACACAACCAAATGTAAAATAGATAGCTAGTGGGAAGTTGCCTCACAGTACAGGGAGATCAGCTCAGTGCTGTGTGACCACCTAGAGGGGTGGGATAGGGAGGGTGAGAGGGAGGGAGACGCAAGAGGGAAGAGATATGGGAACATATGTATATGTATAGCTGATTCACTTTGTTATAAAGCAGAAACTAACACACTATTGTAAAGCAATTATACTCCAATAAAGATGTTAAAAAAAAAAAGAATTGTTAGAGAAAAAAAGAAATATTTTTGGTGGCCAGAGTGGGCAGATGAGCTAAGAAAGCCCTGTAGGATCACTTTGCCTTTGTAAACTTCTTCCCAACTGTTTCTGGGGTAAGCTTCACTTGGAGAATGGTCACTTGTGTACAGCACAGACTGCTTCAGACTTCCAATGTTCTTATTAGCTTATAACTAGCAATAAGAAGGCTATTCCAGGTAAACTTTTGTAGGCCAGCTGGAGAAGAGGGAGAGGCACACATGGTGAGAAGCCCTTTGAATAACCATTGCAACCCAGGAAGGCTTCACATGTGAGCAGAGGGGTGGGGTGAGTGGGAGCAACAGTAGCTCTTGATAGAGGGCTCTACATGGTTGGCACTTTATAATTCCTGATGTCAGTCCACATTTGAGGGGACGATCTGCTGTCCCATGTTTCCCACCTCCTGTAATGTCATCCAAGTTCATCCATCCAAGGACGATCCCTCAGTCATCCCTTGACTCCTCTCTTTCCACCACCTCCCACTTTGAATCACTCACCGAGCCTGTATTTTCAGTTCCAAGCATGCCTCTGAAGTGACTTTCAAATCTGTCCCATTCTCTGCATCCCCCTGCAGCTGCCCACTTTCAGGCCTCCCTCAGTCCTGTCCTGGACAAATGGGAAACCTCCTAAGTGTCTGGTTGGCCTCCAGGACACGGTTACCTTTTCCCACTCTGTGTCAAAACAGAAACCCACCCTTTCCCGCAAGGCCAATGCCGAACCCCCTTGCAGGGCCTACAAACCTTTCGTAAACGGACCCTAAACTTTAGGTCAGCGTCTGCTTTGAAGATGGCCAACTCTTCGTGGTTTGCCAGAAATTTTCCAGGTTTTTAGCACCCAGAAAACCCCTCAGTCCTGGGAAAACCAGGATGGTTGGGCACCCTATCTTAGCACTTGCCGCCTAGCCCCCACTCAGCTGGCACATGAACTAAAACTTAGCGCTTAATAAGACAGGGTATGACTCTGTCTTATTAATTTTTATCTGCCCCAAACCTGCACAGGATCTGGCATGTCACAGGCATTGAGTAATCTATCACTCTATGACAATTCGTGATGTCAATAAGGCTACTATTTTCTTTAAGATTTTTGACCTCCTTTCTGTTACTTTCCTCGAGAATGAAAGTTTTGAAAATAAATTTCATTGTGACACTCTTTCCTTCAGTAAATAACACTGACTTAAAATGGTGTGCTAGTTTTATGCATTTTTTTCTACCCCCTGCCAACAGAGAAAAAAGCAGCAATATTTGTCAAAAATTACTGAATATAATTAATTTTATCACAAGGAAGAAAGTAGGCACAGCTCCTATATTCTACTAAACCCAGGTTCCTGTGGAACTTGTCTACTTTAGAACATTTGACTGTCATTCCCTAATAAATGGTCTTGCCATTATCCCACTTTCTGAAGAAAGACCAGATTGGTGAAAGCCTTAAACTTTGGAAGCATGCTTTGCAAACTCTGTGACTGTTAGTTCTCAAGGACCATATTATCATTAAAAGTAGTAGGCTTAATGGGAAACCCATCAAACACAACAGAAAAAGCAATATTTTTCGTTTGTTTTTTATCCATTTTTATATTTTAACAAATATTATTTTATGAAATGGATATTTAGCTATATTCACCACTGAAATACCTCATTACTACCATGAATTCTGTTAGTCTGTGTGCTTTTAACATTAATGTTCAGAGCAAGGATCACTGGAAATGGCATGTACTTGAGAAAATTAGAGAATTCTCCCAAATTAAACAATTTAATCTTTTTTTTCTGATTGTGATTCAGTCAAGTCTGCACAAGCTGTGTTTGGTAACCTGTACTTAATTCTGTCTTGAGATGCTCTTTCCCTATGCGGAACATTCTAGAGCTCACATTGGCTCTGCCCACTTGCTCAGCTGAGAAGTTCTTGCACATGTTCTCCAAATGCACTAGGAAGTCCTTGGGACCTCATCTCATCACTGTTCTTTTGTATGGTTGGGTGTTCACACATATCCCCTGGTAAGAGGCTCAGAAGTTTGTAGTCGTGTCTATTGCAAAGTTTTTTAGGTCTTCCTGCACACTGACTAAAGACTACTTTTTTAAAAATTGAAGTATAGTTAATTTACAATGTCATGTTAGTTTCAGGTATACAGCAGTGACTGTTATGTACTCTTTTTCAGATTCTTTCCATTATAGGTTATTACAATATATTAAATATAGTTCCCTGTGCTATACATTAGGTCCTTGTTTATCTATTTTATCTATTTTATATATAGTAGTGTGTGTATGTTAATCTCAAACTCCTAATTTATCTCCCCGCCCTCCCCCTTTGGTAACCATAAGTTTGTTTCTTGTGTCTGTGAGTCTATGGCTTGAAACCTCTGCCTGGTGTGACTCCTTCCTTTTCCCCCTTTGTCAAGCCCTCTTCAAAGGAGGAATAGGTAAGAGGACTAGGTCAGCCTAGCTACCCTCCCAACTGTGGTCTGTGTGTGTACACACATACACAGGATGGATGAAAGAGAGGTTGCTGATTAAAATACACTCTTCCTGAAAGGGGGAAAGGAGAGTGTGATACTTTCTTTCCATGTTCAAGTGAAAATAAATAATGTACCCTTCAAAAAAAAAAAAGTCTGTAGCTGCATCTATTGCAAAGTTTCCACAAACTGACTAAAGACTACTTTTTTTAAAGGACACTTTCTGTGATTGGGTTTGAATCCCACGGCTTTTGCTCTCACAGCATCTTTTCACTTGCAACCCCCATCTCTTCATCTTTTTCCCTCTTAGGAGAGGTAGCAGAGAACCCAGCTGATAGCCATTTTATAAAGAACATTTGTTTTGATTTAAGGAAGTGATCCAGCCCGACAGCTGAATATTCCCTTTTTTTAAATTCTTTCCATCCATGTAGGCCTCTACAGGACTTGTAAACTATTAAATGAACTACTTTGTTTCCATTTACAGATATTTGCACAGTGTATGGATAAACTCATTGCTTGCTAAGGACTGACCCTGACCAGCTTAGCAAGGTAAGATGGCTTTGAAATATTAATGCAAATCCCAGGTGATCAGTGAGGTCCTGAAGATCGGAGTCCGGAGCAGACCACAAGGCAAGAGTGGAACACTTGCTGGGCTGGTACTGGGATGCAAAGGACAGCTTCATCTCTTTGTAGAGAGGAGTAATTGACACTTCGAGAAGAGTTAGAGTAAATGATGAAAAATGATTGAAAGGCTGAGAAGTAAGAACTCTAATTTAGGAAGTCAATGACATCTTGATGTTCAGGGGAATTGAATAATGACTAAAGACACCACAGGGATAGAGTCAGAAATTGGAGTCGAATCCAGCATGGTGCCATGCTCTCTGTTGAGTCCAGGGACTTAGTGTAAGCTACTTTCTCTGCTTGGAAGTCCCTGTCCCCTCCCTCCTTCAATCCACCCCCTCAAAACCTGCTTCCTAGAACAAATCTGCCTAACCCTGTTGGTCTCAGGTAAAATGTCACTTTTCCCATGAAGTCTTTTCTGATCTCTCATCACCACCACTTGGATAGATATCCCTCGCTTTGCTCCCAGAGCACTTGTACTTTGTCCTATTTTAATAATCATAATGGCCCATTTATTGAGAATTTACTAAGTGCCAGACCCTCTTTTAAGTACTCTGCATATAGTACCTCATTTAAATCTCTCAATAACCTACAAGATGGGTACCATCATTATACTCATTTTACAGGTAAGAAAATGGAAGAACAAAGATGTTTAAAACTTGCTCAAGGACACACAGTTAGTGTCAGATCAGAGACTGGGATCCAAAGCCTGAACTCTTAACCATCATGCTATTGTAATTGTCTATATCTCATTTTTGGACTATAAGGACACACCTAGATTCAAGGGTAGTGTGCATATATCCTATCTCTCAATCAGAGGAGTGTCAAAGAATTTGCAGTCACCTTTAACCACTAACTTAGTTGCTAAATATATATACATATATATAATATTTTTTTAAAAAACATTAATACATATACATGTATATGTATATATGTATTACAATTGCAAATAAGATGCTATCTGGATTTTATTTTTTGTTGCATGCCATTCTCTGATCTTGACTTAGAGCCAAATTTACCCTTTAGAGTTTCTATCTTGATCTCTTTCTTATGAACAGTGAAGAAAAATAAATGTTTCAGAATGACTACTTGAGTCTGCAGCAAATCACATCTTAATCTCCTTCCATTTTGGCAAAGATTCGTAAAGCTAAATGTCTTCTGTGCAACCTCATATAAAATATACCCCATTCCTCTTTCATACACCTGCAGTAGATGTCACTAAATAATCATGCACTCAGACTTTCTTAACCCAGCTCTGCAGATAGGCACTATTAATTAAACAGACCTGGCATATGAGCTAAAACATATTTGCCACCCCTCTTTTATGCTATCACTTTCTAACTTACTCTTCCTCCCAACCTTATAGATTTTATAATGGAATGGATTTTTTTTTTGATCTGGGGCAGGAATGGGGCTTAATATTTCATAACTAGCCTCATATTTTTAGATATACTTTGAAAAAGAGTTTAAAAACCTATATTCTCAAATATATATAAAATACATTTGAACTGAAATTACTGGTTTCTATATAATAATTTTAAGGTGGTTCCTGATACTCTTGAGGCATTTGGAATCAAAATTTATTTTTATCCTCCTTCTCCATAAAGTATTTACTGAGTGTCTTGTTGTAGTATATGGTTTAAGCAAAGCATTGCACAAAGTAGATTATTCAGAAATAGTTTGAGTGCATAATAGTTTGGGACATAAACGATTTCATACATCTACAGGAGCTAGGAGGGCTAGTTTATAACTGGAGAGATATTGTTTTATAAGGTGTTATTATTTTAGAATACATGTGTCAAGAATTCAGACAGCAAAGTTATTTTCAATGGTTACATTTATGGTGGCCAGATACTGTTATGCTTGGAAGCAAAGCCTTCCAATCCACCCAGGATGTAGGCAACCATTTTATTCCCAGTCGCACCCTCCACCCACACCATTTCAGATAAAGTGTCAGGTTGGTGCTCAGCTGCTGGGAAAACTAATGATCAAAACTCAGGAAAATAATTCTTTAGAGGTTTTTTCTGGCAGATACCTATAGTCTGGAGGGAAGTGTTGCACAGTGAAAATGATCATGTTTACTCCTAAGCTAAATGGGCATTCATCTTGTTCTCATGCCTGTCATGGTGTACCCAGAAAGTGCTAAATGGAGTGAGCATAATGGAATAACTCCCCACCCTCTCCAGGAAAAGAAACTTCTCATTTTAATGTTATGGTGTGTTCTCTAATAGTAATGATCTTTATAGCTTTATAGGATACTCTCAAAAAACAGCACTGAAAGTGGATCAAATGATTTCATTTTGCTTTGGCTATTAGTCTATCTCAGAAACAGTTTACTGTCTCATACGTAATATACCGATAGTGATTATCCCTGATTTCTAAATAACACTATCAGGGATTCAATGACAATGAGAACAGCAGGAAACGCCAAGTAGCATAATAGCTTTCTAAGCAGCTATGTAACTTTCTATTTCTCTGAGGGCTGAGGTAAGTCAGTGGACTGGTGGACAGAGAACTTTTGTCTTCTGAAGGCTGTCTATTGCCCCTGTAAGAACCTACGATGGAGGGGCATCAGGACCAAAGAGCTTGAACTTGCAACACGAATTTATTTCATATCTTGGCAGAAACTCGCACACCATCACAGTCCAGCGTGATAATGGTGTATTCTTTCCCGACTATGACCCACCACAGGAAAACCATGAGGGTCATACAATGGCCAGAAATTAACTCTTGACATACTTGCAGCTTTTCCAGCAAGCGCTGGGGCTTAGTATTACAGAACTAGAAGAGCTGATCTCCCCTGGTGATAGCAATCTGCCTTTCAATTTTGCTGTCTTGAACAACCAGCTGTGAGCCTTTATATAACATTTCACAGTCCCTTAATTACCACATGACAACCTCAGGGCTGCTAATCCTAATACCGTTCCAAAGTGAAGGACTTATGACATGTCAGCAGTTAAATGCAGCTCTTTCTGTGGTAATCATGTTTGGTGGAAAATATAGTTCTTCCCAAACACAGTGAATACTAACCTTAAAATGTTCAGATAAACTTTTGCTTACGCGCCACATCACTGGAGAGAAACAGCTTCTTGTGTCCTGGCTGAGAGGTGTACCAGGGTTGCTAAATATATAGCAAAAAGCCAAATGAGAAAGACTTGTAGAGAAAAGAAAAACGGATAAAAACTGACAGGACAAGATTCATTGTACTGCTCAAGCATAGCATAGCTAGTCTTTTTTCTTTTCTTGGTGGAAACTGGGCCACAAACACAGCATTCGTAGGCCATGTGATGATGCAAAAGGACTAACTAAGCTTTGCTGATCTTAACATGGCCGCCAGGACAGTGTTATTACTTTAGTGCAGATGCAGGCAGGTCAAGGCACCTACAGGAGAAAGAAAGGTTTGCCCTTATTGGGTAAAACAGAGACATCCATTGACCAGGCCCAGTCATTCAGGACCAGTATTAGCTGGGACTCATATAGGCTGGATTTGTTTTCTCTGCTTCTGCTTACCTTCTACCCAAGTTGGTATGCTACTGACTGCCAGAAAGCAGTTAATCAAGTCTCACTTCAAATGTAGCAGTGTAAATTTAATACAACATTTGTTGTTTGGTGAATTTCTTAATATCCCCAGACATCTTAATCAATCAGCCAGTACTTACTAAACCTCTATTCTGCCCTGAGTGTTTTGCTAAGTGTTCTTGAGGACATGAGACATATGAGATGGAGTTTTAGTTCTCCAAGGAAGTGCGATGAGGTCGCTTACAGGGTTCGAATCCTAGCATGTCAACTTACCAGGCTGATGACTTTGAGAAAATTAAGTTACATTTTAGACCCTCACCATTTTTAACTAGTTTTAAAATGCCTATTGTACAGAGTTAGAATTTCTATCCCAGACCCCCTCTGAGCTCCATACTTGTATATCCAATAGTCAACATGCAGAGTCCACCTGGATATCTAATAGAATCACAAGCTATACATGTTCAAGATTCTTCATCCTTGCCCCTCCACCCCTACCAAGATCCCCACTACAAACTTTTTCCTCCAACTTTTCCCTTTGTCAATAAACAGCATCGTAGTCCCATCAGGACCTTCTTTTCTCATTAATTCATCAGCAAGTCCTATCAGTCTTGTCTTGGAAGTTCGTCTCTGATCCACCTACGTTTCTTTGTCTTCATTGCCTCCACCTGTAATTCAGGCAACCATCATTCATCTCCTACAACAGCTCCCCCTCTGGTTTCACAGCTTTGACCCTGAGCCCTCCAATCCAATCTCCACTCAGTAGTAAAAGTACTTTTAAAACCTAAATTGGGATTTTCACTTCTGGTTAAGATGTAAAAAGTCATGAATTCCTGTTTTTCAATGGTGTACTTAATTATTTTGTGCTCAAATTATTCCAGATTTTACTGGTGGCAGCCTCTTCAAATGACTCCCATGTCTTTGTGACATGTCCTCATTAATTTTACTGAGAACGTCTTTACTCCTTGTCATAACAAAACTTTCCAGGCTCACCTTGTACCTCTCTGTCCCAGGTCTAGAATCAGCACTTCTCTGAGGATCCCTGGTTCCTTTTATTGGGGAAACAGATTAGAGACAACATTTTGAGTGCTAGGGGTGCTTATTATTCTTAGGATGTCATCGTTTCTTGACCCCTTCAGTGGGCAGAGCTAAGAAACATAAAAATGTATGTACATATAAATATACTTATGTATACACATGCACATACACATGTATAAGCACATGTATTTCATATTTTAGAAATCATGAGTTCATATTGTTACCTCCAATTCCAATTCATCCCTACAGGGTTCATTTACTTCATTTCATATTTGTATGTCCTTTCTTCCGCAGTGCAAATCCTGGCCCCCTCACAGTAACAACACATTTACTTATTTGCTTAAGCTTATAGTACATTTAATTTTTTTTCAGAATTATTTAACTCGTCCCTCTTCTAAACACAAATGAACTAAAAGAAGTTCAGAGTTTGTTTGCAATTCTCACCCCACATTCCACTACATCCTCTACCCCACCCAACACTGAGGGCTTAATAACCAAATTCTGTGTTCATAAATTACCTGATTGTTCTCTCTTTTTTTTTTTTTTTTTTTTTACTCTCCCATAAGTGTGGTTATAGTATTCCTTGAAATACATTAGGGCCATCTGTTTTACTTTCATTTCCATTTTAGATTCCCCCTTTCCATCTGGATTGGGTTAATTTAATTTTTTTATATTAAAAACTTTAACATGATTCCAAAGGCTAAAACTGTATCAAAAAGGAATATTCTGACAAGTGTCACTGCCCTCATATCCCTTTTGCCCTGTTTCCTCCCCTACCTAACCTTATAGAAAGCAAACTTTTATTTCTGGTTTATTTTCCTTGTATTTCTTATGTAGAGGTAAGAAGATATCTATTATGATTTCTTATTTTTCCTCTCTATTTTACACAAAAAGAAGTATACAATATGTGCTCTTTTGTACTTTACTTTTTTCTCCACTTAGTAATATATTATGGAAATCACTTTGTAGCAATTCATATAGCTCATCCTCGTTCTTTTTTACCTCCTTCTCCCTCCCTTCCCCTTCTTTTTCTTTTTAACAATTGGATAGTGTGGCTGACATCACTTGGTGTATCCACCAATTTTTTTTTTTTTTTTTTGCGTACGCGGGCCTCTCACTGCTGTGGCCTCTCCTGTTGCGGAGCACAGGCTCCGGACGCGCAGGCTCAGCGGCCATGGCTCACGAGCCCAGCCGCTCCGCGGCATGTGGGATCTTCCCGGACCGGGGCATGAACCCATGTCCCCTGCCTCGGCAGGCGGACTTTCAACCACTGTGCCACCAGGGAAACCCTATCCACCAAATTTTAACATATCAATGCTTGGACATTTAGGGAGCTTCTGATATTTTGCAATTATACATATTGCTGCTGTGCATAAATTAGTACATATATATTTTCATATCATTGAAAGTGTACTTTCAGTATAAATTCCTAGAAGATTGCTGGGTCAAAGGATACAGGTAGTTGTAGTTTTGTGAGACATTGTCAGTTTTCCCTCCATAGGAGTTGTGTCATTTTGCATTCCAGCTAGCAGTGCATAAGAGCGCCTCTTCCCCCACGGCCTCACTGATAGAATGTGTTGTGGAGTTTTTGAAATTTTGCCAATCTGATGGGTGAGAAATGGTAACTCAGTGTGGTTTACTTTGCATTTCTCTTATGTGTAGATTGTACATCTTTTCATATGTTTCAGGGCCATTTTTGTATCTCTTTTAATGAATTTTTGGTTTACATCTTTTGTCCATTTTTCTGTAGGATTTTGGTCTTTTATTCTTCAAAATTTAAATGTTCTTTGTATGTTAATGATACATATGTATCATGTATGTTAATGTATTATGTATGTTAATCCTTTATCTGTGAAACGTGTTGCATATATTGTCTCTCAGTATGTTTTCATTTTAAAGATTGTTTAGTTTTGGGTGGTAAAATTTATCAGTACTTCACTATGCTGCATATGGATTTTGAGACATTGTTAGAAAGCCTTTTCCTACACTTTGGTTATATAAGAATTCGCCTGTGTTATCTTCTGTTACTTGTATAGGTTTTTTTTTTTTACATTTGGATCTCTGATCCATTCGGTGTTTATTTTGTGTATTATAAAAGGAACAAGTCTAATTTTATCATTTCTAAAAAATTATCCCATTGTCTCAGCACTATTTACTAAGAAGAAAGAAGATAATCTTTATCTCAATTTTTTGTGATACCACCTTTATCATATGCTATATTTCTCTATATAATTTGGTCTATTTAACCATCAAACTCTTAACAGCCATGTATGGACTGATATATAGGATCATAATTCAGAGGAGTCTCAGCCACAGGATAAGTCGGCACTGACTTGCCAGATCTTTCCCATGAGCCTTCACTGAGTGCACAGGGGACATGTGCTGGTGACTGGAGACAGGGCAAGAGCCCTTAAGGGACTCATATCCCCAGGGTACATGTCCCATTCCCTACATGCAAGGTGGTGGCACAATGAAGTCACTCCTGCTGAGCTCTGTCTGAATTTCTAATCCACAGATTCATAAGCAACATAATTGTTATTGTACTAAGCCTCTAAGTTTTGGGTTAGTTTGCTATGTAGCAAAAGAAAATTGAGAATTGCCTTCTAGTTTGCATATAAGGCATGTGGAAGTCACCATGCCATCTAATAACAAGTTAAAAATACTGAAGAGATTGAAAAATCAACAGCTTTTCTTGGATCCATAAGTGAGGGGAGGATACAGGGCAAACCACTGCCCTTAAGATTGGAGAGACAAACAAGTGAATATAGGGAGTCATGGCTTAGCAGAGCAGAGTCGTAAGTGAAAACCACAACAGGAACCAGTGCTGGGGTAGGAAAACCAGAACTGTAATTGACAAATTGCTGGAGACTCAGTGTGGACAGGTCTGAGAATTAAAAACTCCAGGGGTAGCCAGTTATTGGAAGGTCCCTTCAATATTGTAAGATTTACCTCCAGCAGCTTGGCTACATTCCCACAGTAAATATTGGAGAAAAATCCCCTTATGTTTCTGGCAGAGGAGGGGAAAATGACCCATTTTAAAATATACCAGAGCATTCTGTTCTAACAAGGCCTGCCCTCAGGGGAAACTAGTTAACCAGAGCCTAACCTGTTGGAGTATTA
Organism: Phocoena phocoena; assembly: GCF_963924675.1. Classification (NCBI taxonomy): domain Eukaryota; kingdom Metazoa; phylum Chordata; class Mammalia; order Artiodactyla; family Phocoenidae; genus Phocoena; species Phocoena phocoena. The sequence continues at coordinate 48,745,838 of NC_089231.1, forward strand.
TCAGACCCTAACTGACCCTGGGGAAAAGGAACTCCCAACTCCAGCCCTCCCTAGCCATCCTATCCCACTTAAGGTGGGAGAAAAAAACCTAAGAAATTCTTATGCAGCTCACAGTCTACAGGCCTGGTCTCACTAGAAGACTGAGACCTAATCATAGAACTATAGAATGCTTCTCCTCCCCCCACAGCTGGCCACCACCACATAAACAAACTATGGTCCATCCAGACAATGAAATATTATTTAGTACTGAAAAGAAATGAGCTATCAAGCCGTGGAAAGACATGGGGGAAAGTTACACGCATATGACTAAGTGAAAGAAGCCAATCTGAAAAGGCTATATACTCTATGATTTCAGCTATATGACACTCTGAAAAAGGTAAATCTATAAAGACAATAAAAACATCAGTGGTTGCCAGGGATTAGGGGTAGGGGTAGGGATGAACTGGCAGAGGATAGAGGATTTTTAAGGTAATAAAAATACTCTGTATGATACCACAATGATGGATACATGTCATTATCCATTTGTCCAAATGTATAGAATGTATAACACTAAGAGTGAACCAAATGTAAACTATGGACTTTGGGTGGTAATGATGTCAGTGTAGGTTCATCAGTTGTAACAAATGTACCCCTCTTATGGGGGATGTTGATAGTAGGGAGGCTATGCATGTGTCAGGGTTGGGGATGTATGGGAGTTCTCTGTACTTTCCCCTCAAATTTGCGGTGAATGTTAAACTGCTCTTAAAAAATTGTCTTAATTTTTAAAAAGATAATCGATATACTACTTCTATTAAACATTGTACTGGAAGTCCTTGCCAGCGAAATAAGACAAGGAAAATTAAAGATATATGTATTAGAAAAGAAGTAGAACTTCCATTATTGTGGACACAGGAAAACTTATGAGAGTTACAAACAAAACAAAAGAACTTACTAGCACTAGTAAGTACATTTAATATGGTTGCAGAATACAAGGTTAACATAGAAAAATCAATTGTATTTCTATACCTAGCAAAAAAATTGGAAAATAAAAACATTTATTTTAGCAGCAAAATATCAAATACCTAGGAATTAATCTGTCAAAAGATTAATTAATTTCAGTCTTTGCATTGAAAACTAAAAAATGTTGCTAAGAGATACTAAAGATATTGGAAGACAATATTGTCAAGATGTCAGTTCTACCAAACTGATCTTGAGTTTCAACATAATCCTAACCGAAAGCCCAGAAGGGTAATTTAAACTTTTTATGAAAGTACAAATCTAAAATAGTCATAACAGTTTTGAAAAAGAACAAATTTTGGGATTTGCAATACTTGCTTCAGGGCTTTAAAGCTACAGTAATCAAGACATTGTGGCACTGGCATAAGGATAGACAAATAGATCAATGAAGCAGAATACAGTCCAGAAATAGATTCAGAAATTATGGTTGATTGATTTTTACAAGGCCTTAAGTCAATTCAATCAGGAAAGGAAAGTCTTTTTAACAAATATTGCTGGAGTAATTGGATACCCATATTTTTAAAAAGTAACACAATGTCTACACATACATAAAATATATGTAAGTGTATGTATAGTAATACATAACAAAATTAATTTGAGACAGATAATAGATCTAAATGTAAAAGCTAGAACAATGAAGCCTCAAGCAGAAAGCATGTACAATCATGTGACCTGGGAATAAGCAAAGCTTTCTTAGGACATATAAAAGAAAAAAATTGATAAGTTCATGAAAATTAAAAGGACACCATTAAGAAAATGAATAGGCAAGCCACAGACTGGGAAACATATTCGCAAAACATATATCTCACAAAGAACTCATATCTGTATATATAAACAAATCCTATATTCAACAGCCTCGTACAAAATTGGGCAAAAGTCTTGAACAGAGGAAAAAGGACACATGAATGTCCAAAATGCCCAGGAAAAGGTGTTCAACATCATTGATCTTGATGAAAAGGCAAATTAAAAGCACAATGAGATACCATTTCCCTCCCACTAGAATGGCTAAAACCAAAAAGACTGACATTGTTAAATGTTAAAGAGGATGTGGAGCAAATGAAACTCTCACATTTGGTTGCTAGGACTGTAAAATGGTAAAAGCCTTGGAAAACTGAAAGTTCCTTATAGAATTAAACATACACCTTCCCTATGGCCCAGTATTTCTACTCCTATGTCTTTTTTTTTTTTTTTTTTTTTTGCGGTACGCGGGCCTCTCACTGTTGTGGCCTCTCCCGTTGCGGAGCACAGGCTCCGGACGCGCAGGCTCAGCGGCCATGGCTCACGGGCCCAGCCGCTCCGCGGCATGTGGGATCCTCCCGGACCGGGGCACGAACCCATGTCCCCTGCATCGGCAGGTGGACTCCCAACCACTGCGCCACCAGGGAAGCCCTTTTTTTTTTTTCTTTTCTTTTTTTTTTTACTCCTATGTCTTTAGCTGAGAGAAATGAAAACAAATGTCTACCAAACACTTGCATGAGAACATTGAGAGCAAATTTATTTATAATAGTCGGATGGGAGTCAGTACAAATGTCCATCAATAGGTGAATGATTTGTCCAGTTGGAGTGTTTGCATGCAGTTGAATACTCTTCAGCAGTAAAAAGAAACGAACTGTTGATACACATAGCAGCACGGACGAATCTCAAAAACACATTGAGTAATAGAAGTTGGACAGAAACAGGTACACACTATATGATTCTATTTATATGAAGTCCAGGAATAGGCATGTTGATAGAAATCTGATCAACCTGAGAAGGGAGTAGGGTTGGTAGTTGTTGTTTACTTCCAAGGAGACTGGCAGAAAGAGAAGTGCTCTATATCTTTTTATGGGCAGTCATTAAGTTACACAAAACTAAATTAGATCACCTTATTCTCCTCTTTGATGGTTTCAATTGCCCTTGGATATAACCTAAATGGCTAGATTTTTGGGGTATTTTTCCATTTGCACTTATAGCAGTTTAAAAGTTTTATTTATTTAGCTATTTCCTATGATGGGTTTGATTCTGAGGGCAGGAACTATGCCTATCTTGTTCACGATTGCATTGCCAGTGCAAGTATATAGCTGTTCATTACGTTTTAGCTTCTTTCTCTTTCCTTCTCTTTCCACCCTTTAAGGAACTGAAGTTAATCACCAAATCTGAACTAGAACTGGTAACACACATTGTTCTTTCTGGATTTAGCTTAGCTGTATTTTTGAAATTGGCTTTCATCACATACATGTCGCTCTGAGGGGTAGGGTATGATGTCCAGGTGAAGGGACTGGAGTTCCTGCCAATGAAGTAGCGGGTGTTTTACAGCAATCCTAACACCCGTGGTTAGTCAAAATGCAGTTCTCTCATATTGTAGATTCAGACCTGGTTTTGATTTCTTGTTACAAGAAATTATTGCCTTCCAATGAATAGAAAATAGTGTTTAAAATATGGTCGAGTTGACTGTTTATGTCCTTGAACTGGAATGAATCATCTTAGAAATGGGTACCATAGGATAGCACTAGATGTATCGCAGAGAAAACATCTACCACCTGTTCTGTATATAAATTTCTGGACCATCAACCAATTTAACAACAAAGAGAAGCTGTAGCCATGTTTTTGAAATGAAGAACTAAATCACTGCAAAGACATAGACACAAAAGGGCACATCACTGCTCTTTCCATTTTTACACAAAATAAACATTTAGTAACTGTTAATGGGGAGAATCCCAAAGTATTTTATGTAATAATTTCCTTTAGGAAATAATGGTTCTATTGAAACAACCCTGGAATCTCAGTGGCAGAAGACAACAAAGTAGACAACATGTCTATTCTCACTACCTATCCATCATGGATCAGCTGGGGACTTTGCTCTTCTGGGGCCTGTGTCTTTTCTCTGTGATCAAAGAAGAAGAAATAGCCACCAACAGGAACATTGCTGATTGTCACAGCAGAGAGAAAAAGAGCGAGTAGCTGATTGTTCATTGCTCTCGAATTTTCCCCCAGGAGATAACATGCATTTCTTGTCCAAAGTGAGTCACAGGGCCATTTCTAACTCTAAAGTGGACAGGGCACTGCAATCCTGCCATGTGCCTGGAAGGGGGAAAGCTGAGAATATTGGGTAAACAGCATTCGCGATCAGCATCCCGATGAAAGTTGAACCTTTTCTTCTATGACCACCATCAAGACAACCACCACCACCGTCACTCCTCATGTACTAGTCAGAAGGCACTAAGTATTGACCACGTGGCATGTATTGTGCTTTATTCATTAGCTCCTTTACTCGTCACAACAACTTGATCATGTAGATACTATTGCTATCCACATTTTTTAGATAGGAAAATAAAGACTGGAAGAGGAAGGTATTTACACCCAGGTCATACATTCAATAAGGGAAAGAGCCAGGATTTGAACCTAGATACATCTGACTCAAGGACTTGTCCTCTAAACCACCATGTTATACAGTCATTCTAGCCATGATGAAATGTGTTTAAAATTAACACTGAAGGCCCACATCCCTAAGGTACTCTTAAGAACTTCTTGAATTGAACCAAGGATATGCCAAAATCAGGTATTTGGTACAGGCTTAGTAACACTGACACATCTGCCAAGTTTTTTCTAGGCCCCAAGGACCACATGTCTTCACTCTCCTTGGGAGTCTGTAGGTTTTTACTTCCGCCAGCAGAGGCTGTGTAGATTCTCTAGTGTATAGACATCTGTGAAGAAGGAGACATGGAGACTGAAAGGGAACATCTCAGGCTGGTTGATACTGTGCTCTCATGAGATCCTGTCTAGCTGTTACAGAGTGATATGCTTCTTCCCAGGCGTAATACTCAGAAACCTATAATCTGGGGTCCCGGTTTTAAGAATTGTTTTCCATAACTTCTGAACCTCAGAACCAGCCTTTTATGAATGTCTGAATATCTTCTTCTGAAAGTACCTCACCCTAATTTTCCTTTAAGAAACTGAAAAGCTGCTTTGGCCTACTAATTTGGGTCATTAATCCCTATAGATGTGAGCCTCTTGTAGAGAGATTTAGTGCTAAAGTTTAAATATTTGGACTGGTTTGTCCTTTACTGACAACTTTTCACTATATTTGGATTGTATGATTTTATCTTTATTGCTTTAGATATGAAGCGTGGAGGTAGATATTCGAGATATGTCAATCCGTCAGATAGCTCCTGACCTGAGCAAGGTCGACCAACATTTTTTCCTTGGTAATTCCTCAAGGACCTGCTAGCACCCAGTTGGAGCTGCCTCTCTATCAAAAGATTCTGTTGGCCTGAAGAACTGTTCTTCATAATTAAAGATAGTTAATTTTAAGTTCATATTAGGTCTTTGGAAAGTCTGATGGTCATTACTTGTCAACAAGAGTTTGTTAATACTTGGCGGTCCTCAAAAGACCAGTGCAAACAGTGACCAGCCACTATTCTGTCCTGGCCTCCAGCGTTGTTGTCCCTAACCTCCTTGGATGAAATCTTTTTTGTCTATTCTCTCTTGTCTGGGCTTTCACCCCAGTACCACAATAAAAATGGCTTTCTGGATGCTTTCTCCTGCTTTTAAGAAGGCTTGAGCAGCAAAGCCACACATCTCTCCTAGTGTGTGTATGTGTGTATCTGTTGTCAATTACCTTTTAGTCTATCTTGACACCTTCCCCTTGGCTCCAAAATGGAACCCATTTTATTGCCATCTCCAGGAGACACTCTCAGGGGCCCCCCATATCCCATCATCCTCACCACCTCAGTGCACCCCTCTGGACCTCCTACAGCCAGAATATGCATTTCTTTGCCTCAGGGCTTTCCCTTAGCACTTTGCTGCTCCTATGAGAATTGACAGCCCCCATCCATCCACCCACACACCTGCCTACCACTCTCCATCCATGACTGGTGGGATTCGGTATCTAAATACCCAGCTCCTTCACCTCTTGAATGGGATAACTAATTCATTTCCAGTCACCTACAGGGGCAGCTGGCTTGGTAACACACATTTCCCTGGCTTCCTGCCTTTCCTCATCTCACTCCCTTCCTCTGCTGTGCCCCTTCACCTCCCTGGTACACTGTGTGCTTGTATCTCCTGTCTCAGGGTCTGCTTTTAGAGGAATCCTAGCCATGACACCAATCAAGAGTGAGTGCTGACACGCTGATATTGGGTAATTTCATGAAAGATTTGTGCTTTAAAACGTTTGGTAGAATGAAAGTTTTGGGCATTTGAGAAGTTTACGTTTTCTCCTCTAAAGAAATAGGGGTGATCTGGGAGTCAGAAGCAGAAACCTGGTCTACAGAGGTGGTCAAAGAGGCTGTACTTGCTTCTTTCCAAAGTTGGAAGGACCCAGAAACAGAACATGTGCTGTCTGGAAGATGGGGGAAGAAAGGGAAAAGTCATTTGTGCTGGTGACGTTATCAGTGTCTGTGTAAGTGTTTAGGTCTTGGGGCAATTTTGAAGCTTCCATTTGTCATTCGTTTCCCCTCTGGTGAGAGAGAACACACCACTGTTTTGTTCTGAAGCATTTTGTGCTGTGTACAGGTGTACCTAATTCCACGTATGGCCCTCTGTGCTCGCTGTGCCGGACTGCAAACACATCTTTCACAACATCCCAGTGCATTTGTCACTTACCCAGCGTGTTTACTACCACATGATTTTTACTTGGGAAACGCTTTTCCAACTCCCCTACTTCCATCTGCCCAAGGGTTTGTTCAGATTACAAATATCTTTCTAGGAAATTTGCATTTTCTCCAAATGTCTGGTAAAATGTTTTCAGTCTTCATTTTTTATTATCTTTCCCATGTGATGATAGTGTTGTATAATGGGCTCTGTGTTGGAATCTCTTACAGTTTGGGGGATAGAATTATCACATATCTTCTAGCATCTTAAGTTCAACACGCACACACCCCATTACTATAGATAGTCTTTGAGTCTTCTCTTTGCCTTTTCCCATGTGGTGAACCTAAGAATAAGTCTTGACTTTCCCTGTCCCCTCACTGTCCCCATAACTATTCAATCAACAAATCCCCAGCCTCACTTTCACCTTGTAAATATCTCTGACGTCTGTTCGTTTCATTCCACCTTTAGTGCCATCAGCTCATCCCATTACTCCTAACAAGCCTTCTGCTTCTGATTTTTTTCTCCAATTATTTCTCCACAATGTGGCCAGACTAATCCCACCAAGTGCAAATATAATAATTTCGGCTCCCCTACTAAAACTTATCAGTGGCTTCCCTTTCCTCTTAAAGTAACTCCCAAACTCTACCCTGATTTTTCAAGCCCTTCCTACTCATCTCTTAAGAGTTACCTCCCTCTACCCTCCATCTGGCCTTCTTCACCCCACCCTTCATCCCCCAGCCTTCTGTCTTTCAGCTCAACAACTGCTCTCTCTTGCCCACCATCCCCATCCCCATTTTCTTGCCCCATTTGTCCGCCTCATACTTGAGGCTTCAACTTAACAATATTCCCTTGGGAGCTCTTCCCTGATCCATAAGCCAGACTAAGTCCTGACTATATTAACTATCTTCCCAGCTAAACTGTAAACTCTGTAAGGACAACAATTGTGTCTATCTTGCTTGTCATTCTATTCTCAGTGTCTAGAATAGTGTCTGGTATACAGATGATAAACCACACAGCTTCAAATATATTCTTATACATTATGAAGAGAAAAGGAGCATTACAGCAAATTGAAATTGGGCGTCTCTGGTCCAGTTTCTGTCACTTACCAGCTGTGTCACTTTATTTAGTCAATATTGCCTAAGGTTTCATCTGTAAAGAACTTGGACTAGGTGATCTCAGGCATCTCCTTCAGCTCCAGCATTCTAAGTGCTTTAATAAACTTTTATATATATAGTTTACATGGGCTAATATAACCTTACTCTGTGTAGAACCCAATGCTGCTAAATGTAAACAATTATTTCATTATGTCTTCTTATGTCATGGATGGCTTATGCCTTACTGACTTTCATATCTATGTGGATTTTTCAACAAAAGATAGAAAAGATAAAGAATAGCCATAAAAGTAATTTTTGACACATTCATGGTGATTGTACATCCTTTTGGCTCCTCCTTCTAAAGTTGTTTCAGTGATTGAGAGACATCATTCTATATGAAGATTGGTCCTGACAGTTAACCTATAAATGTGTTAACTTCCTCAATTGTTATCCAAGTTCCTCCTCGTGTTTTTTCTTTCATGAAGTATAATGTATGTATCAGGTACTCAATCTTTTCTGAAAGGTACACATAGTCTCCTTGCTTTTACACAATACTGAACAGATTGCCCTGTAATCTCGTTAGTGCAGTGCACCCAAATAGCAAAACATTTCATAGTTGCAAGCATGGGCAGGTGCTTAGAAAACATTTACTGAATGCTTGCTAAATGCTGAAGCATTGTCTCTACATGTATTTAACTTATTCTCGAAGCCACACTCCTTGATAGGTGTTAACCCATTTTCCTGATGGGAAAACTGAGTTTCAGAAAGGTTAATTTGGCCATAGTCTCATATGTGGTTTGTCATAGAGCAAAGATTCAAGAGTTCATGGAGCTAGACTTCATGTTCCTGAAGAGGAAGACTGTTTTGCTTTTTGTCACCTCTGAATTCCCAATAAATATTTACTGACTGACTGACTGAATGAGTGAACAATTGACACGCAAGTCAATATTTTCCCTTTCACATGGTGCATACTCCCCAGCCGGAAGCAGAGTGAAACTGCAGGTACCTTTCTAGGCTCTACCTATGCTTCTGTCCTTCGGTTTCCAGTAGTCAGTGTAGAACACAATGGCATCTTATCAGCCAGCTTTAATGTACACCAACATACATATGGTTTCAGCTCTGCTTTGTTTTAACGCAAGGAAATCAGAACTGTGATTTTAATTAAATAAAACCCACTCTGTCATGTGGCTTTTTTATGGGCAAGCCCACCTGCAGTGGCAAAAGCTAGCTGGTCTTCTTTTCATAGGAAGATAACTGTTCTTGGTACTCGCTGATCACTGATGATCAGAGATTCCAGTGGCTAGACAGGTGACAGGTAGGGCAAAGGAGTTGCCACAAGTGCTCATAAATACCCAAAGTTTATATTTATACAGTGGTTAATGAGTTATATATGTGGGGTACTGGGGCTGGCTGCCTGGTACAATGTCCAGATGGTGTGTTGTCCATTTTGGAGTTCTCCTTGCCTCCTTGCGCCTTTCAGGGCTGCCCTTGATGGCCACTTCTAACTCTATTAAAAATGTTAGGGGTTGAGAACACTCATTGATTTGCCCCGGGCCCCTCTCCGGGACCTGAGAGCACTAGTATTTCACCTTTATTGCATTCGTTCCATGCTAATATTGGATGGGATTGTGTTAATTTTCTATTTCTTTACTTGAAGAGATCCTGAAAGTACCCCTAAGGAGTATTTACAGGATAATAATGTCACAATCTGCAGTTCTTCATTTATTGATTCTCTACAAGCCTTCTTTTTCTTCAACTGTTGTTTTTTCCTTTCTGCTTCCATGAGAATTAAAAGTCATTTGGTTTGTTGTTGGCTTTAATCTAGTTTATTATTCACAAGGTTATTATTTGAAGTCTAAGGGATGGTTAAGATTCTAGCAACAGTTTTGTACAAATAGTGGACACAATCTCTGTTCATTATTTCTAGTCAACTCTCAAATGCTATTTTCTTAGCACTGCCAGGGCATTCGTTTTTATGGATATTAGCGATCATATAAAAAGCAATCCAAGGGTATTGAAGAACAGATTTCATACTGTAAAAAACTGACAGGCTTTATCACATGGAATGAAATAGTAACTATATATTTTTCCTAATTCACTGCTGTTGGTGGAGATTTTAAAAGACGATTATAATAAGCACTTTTCTTAGTTGACCCATGAATTATTTGGCTCTGTTGCTGAAATGTCAAGCAGTCAGCTAAGAAAAGGAGTACAATTTAACTAACAAACCTAATCCCAGAGCAGTGCAGATGGAGTTTCTACTTCTTCCCTTGAGAGGCCACTTTGTAATCCAATAGTTCTCACAGTCAGGAATTTTTTTCTTGACATTCAGCCTAAAATTTTCCTTACCTGAGATCATCTCATTATGCCAAAAAAAAAAAAAAAAAAAAAAATACTACCAGCAGCTTGTTTAAAAAATTATCCCCTGCAGAGGTACAAACTCTTCTATTTCAGTATATTTATTCGTAATAATGGATTTATATAGGTTTTTTTGTTTGTTTGTTTTTTTGCGATACATGGGCCTCTCACTGTCGTGGCCTCTCCTGTTGCGGAGCACAGGCTCCGGACGCACAGGCTCAGCGGCCATGGCTCACGGGCCCAGCTGTTCCGCGGCATGTGGGATCCTCCCGGACCGGGGCACGAACCCGTGTCCCCTGCATCGGCAGGTGAACTCCCAACCACTGCGCCACCAGGGAAGCCCCCATATATAGATTTTTGAGGCTGGTGTCTGAGATCCCACTCCTCATTACTACTACTACTATTACTAGTGTTATTATTATTATTTTGCATTTTTAGTCTTTTCTTTCCTATGGGTAAGCAACATTCTAGATGTGTTTTTTTCTGGCTGAGTTTTAAATGCCTCATTTATTACACCATGCTCACCTAGTATGAAGCTGTTCTCTAAGCGGTTATTACGTGACTGATCCTGTCATCCTGGATCTCACGCAATTGATAACAATCACCACTTCCCAGTACTAGACTACAGGGCCATATATACTGACTGTGAGCATGGAAAACCTCAGAACAACCATATCCCAGAGCAGTAATTTCAACAGGATCCTCTTTCTTCCCTCCTTTCCTCCCTCTCTCTTATTCTGTCTCTCTTTCTTCTCCTTCTCCTCCTTTTCTTCCTCCTCCTCCATCTTCTTCTTTAAGACTCCTTTTCTATCCCCTAGTCGGTGAGGTGAGATTTATTTCTTCTCTTTCTTAGATTGATCACCAGACTACCAGTACTATCTAACCCATCTTCCATCAATATTTTTGGTACAGAAAGCTCCCACTATGTGCAAAAATGTGTTTTCTTTTTATTGGATGCAGACGTATAGATAGAAATAAAATATAAGATATATTAATAGGCTTTATTTTTAGAGAAGTTTTAGATTCACAGCAAAATTGAGCAGGGAATACAGAGTTCTCAGATATCCCATCCTCACCACACACACGCACGCATGCACACACACACACACACACACACACACACACATACATACACGGTCTCTCCACTATCAACATCCTGCATCTATGTGGTACACGTGTTACAACTGATGAAACGACTTTCACCCGTCATTATCACAAAGTTCACTCTTTCAGTTGTACATTCATAGGTTTTGACAAATGTATGACATGAATCTGCCATTACAGAATCATATAGATAATATGAATAGTTCTGCTGCCCTAAAAATCCCCTTGATATAGATATTTTTATGGTCTCAGCATCTTGCTTACAGATCCTGTTTTCCTTGACTATATTCCAGAAAAAGATATAACCATCAGTGGTTTATAAAATATGTTATCTAATAATCTTAACCATAGATTCTTAGAGTCCAACCCAATTGTGAAAACTGAGGGTTTTCACAGAGAGGAACACTTTGAAGGGGAGTTGTTGTCCTAATGACAGTGTTCCATTTGACTTTACTGTGTAAAGTTATTGTCTGGAGACCCTGGACTGACCCACAGTATTTTCAAGTGTGGGTAATACATCATGTTGCAATCACACCCTCCCAGGTCCAGATTAAGATCTAAGAGCTATTAAGTTTATGGTGTCCATCCCCACATTTAATTCAAAATAAACAGTACTAAGCTATATAAGAATGACATCAGTTTATTAGTTTTTAATTTGTCCCATGATGATTACCTAGATGCTCTTTTTTCATATTTGAAAAAGAAAATCTTTTTTTGTGCCCACTATTTACTGATAACTGAAGCACATGCTTAGCCTGCCTGTTGTGGAATCTGAAACTATTCTTTCTTTTCTTACTTCAGTCTCCTTGTTATGTTTGTGTGAATTTTACTCTTTTAAATTTGAGTAGATTAAAGAGAAAACAGAAGCAAGATGTGGGGAAGAGTTGTAAGCATCTGTTGAAACATTCCATTTAGCCTCGATTGGATTGTACACTGCTGACTTGTTGATGCCCCTTAAATTTCTAAATGCCTGAGTTATTTCTTTGCAGGTAGCACCAAGGGAATCACAGATATTCTAATTTTCAGGTCTCTTTTTAGAGTTTCTGAAATCTTTCATGAAAAATTACACTCTGGACTCATTTCCTATTATGCAAATTGCAACTTGGAGAATGTGCCACAAACATTAAATGACATATTGGATTTCACATTTCATAATTAAATGAGGCACAACCAAAGCCCAGGCCTGTGGCTTTAAGAATGTTGAAGCCTGGGCCCTCTGTGGTGAGTTTGTCAGTTTGAACTGTGTTTGCGTTTAACCAAACCAAATATTCCCATGTGGTACAGGCCTTTACCTCGTCACCCAGCCTCCTCCCCAGTACTCCCAAGCTGCCATTCCTTCAACAAATATTTACTGAGCCCTTGCTGTGCGTAAGGCACTGTGCAATGAATAAAAAACATAAATCTTTCTGCCAAAATGCTTATAGTCAAAATGAGGAACATATTCATTCATTCATTCATCAAATACTACACAGTGCTATGCGGTGTAAGGCATGATGTAAGTGCTGTATCAGACGTACCAAAAATTGTCTGGCCTGCTGACCCTGGTGTCAAGGGCACCTGGTCAGCAATAGCTGAAACCCTTTAAGACCAGGGTTTTTGACATTTGCCAGGTGGAGATAAGTATATAATAGATCTTTTCTGGTTCTTTTGTAGTAAAGAATGACTTTTCAGTGCACTTACTTTCAGAAAAACACAGCCTTACATATTCTCCACTTGTCAGTTTGCTTAGTTCTCTTTAGGATCTACAACAGTCCTGTCCAATAGAAATATAATGCTAACCATATCAGTAATTTAAGATTTACTAGTAGTCACAATAACGAAAGTAAAGAGGTAAAATTTATTTCATTAATATATCCTGCTTAACTCAGTATATCCAAAATGTTATCATTTCAATATGTAATCAATGTAGAAAATTATTAATGATGTATTTTACATTTTTCTTTTCATACTAAATCTTCTTATACGTATTTTACAATTCCAGCAAATCTCAATTTGAACACTTTTCAAGGGCTCAATAGCCACATATGGATGGTATAGATCTGGAATGTATAAACCCTCCATTTGAAATTATTAGGAAGTTTTAAAGGTGTACTCTATATAAGGGTATGCAGAATATTTTATCTCAAGCAGCTGATAGGAAGTTTTCTTTGTAGGGAGACCATCGTGGAAGAGAAATAATGCTTTCATAAGCCCTCATAAGAGGGTAAAAGCAACTTCCAGAATCTGGGCTCCCTGAGAGGTGGCCAGTTTTCAGGAAAGAGAAACTCCACAAATTAAAAGCAGGGTGAAAACTTGCATATTGGAGAATAAAAGAGAAGAAGGATTCAGGAGTAGGGAACAAATGGGACTGAGGGTTCAGTGAGGAAGGTCAGGGAGATGGTGAGCCCTGCCCTCCATCCCTTACAAAATCTACATCACTCTAACACAATTTTGTATCAGTGGATTTTATTTCTGATGGCGCCAAGAGTAGGGAGAAGCTTGGAAAGGAGAACAAAGAGACAGCTGATACTTTGGTTACAGCAGTACAGTTCATAACTAATACCTAGAGGAGAGATGTGGCCTTGCATATCAAAGTGAGGTCTAAAATGAACTTATGGTTACCAAGGGGAAAGGCGTGGGGGGGGGGGGGAATTGGGAGTTTGGGATTGACATGTACGCACTGCTGTATTTAAGATAAGATAACCAGTAAGGACCTACTGTATAGCACAAGGAACTCTGCTCAATCTTCTGTAGTAACCTAAATGGGAAAAGAATTTGAAAAAGAATAGACACATGTATATGTATAACTGAATCACTTTGCTGTACACCTGAAACTAACACAACATTGTTAATCAACTGTAATCCAATATAAAATAAAAATTTTTTTAAAGTGACGTCTAAAGATTATGACATCTCAGGAAAGCATGTACTTTACATTTTGTACTTTTCCCCTGCATCTTGTGTGATTTACAGTTCGAAACTTGTAAGTGTACATAGTGCTTAGAGATCATTCATCACCCCACCACTAGACAGTATAACACAGTAGTTTAGAGTGAAGGACCCGGATTCAGGCCAACTCATATGTGAATACCAGTGCTGCCCCTAACCTGCTGAGTGATTTGAGAAATAGTTTATTATCTCTCATCTGTAGCTTCACACTTGGTACAATAGGGAGGAAGGTGACATCCACCTAATACAGTGCACATGGCCTGTAATAGTCAGAGGTCAATAGATGGTGGCTGTTCCCATTATTAGACAGATCTATGACTTTAACCAAACATGGTCCCTGGACCCACAGAAATAGCATCATTCAGAATTTCTTACAAATGCAAGCTCTCCAGCCCACTTCACTTCCCAGACCTGTGGAATCAGGAACTTGGTGGTAGATCCAGAAATCTGTATTTTAGCAAACCCTCCAGATTTTGATGCAAGCTATAGCTTGAAAACCAGTGGTCCATAACAATTTCAGATAATTAAGAAGCCGCTCCATTTTAAGGATCTCCAAAACAGATGCTTTAAGCTCCCTCGGCAGCTTGTTCAAATGTTTAGCTGCTCCTATGGTCAGAAACTTCTTATTTTCCAATACACATGTGAGATACTTTGAGACTGTTAGGGGAAAATTGCAGTACAAAGACAAATGCTATTAAGATGTTACCTGTTTATCCCCAAGTTGAAACCTGTTAGTGATATTTAGCTCTTTCAGACCCTACCTTGGTGAACTCCCCGTAGAGCAGTACATAAAGCAACTCTTTCCTTTTTAAAATGTTATTGTTTTCCCCTTCCATTTGCTACCTGAGTTTATTTTTTTGGTTATTGAATCTTCCTTGAGATTGAACTTCCATTTTGTTTTCTCATATGCCCATTTTCAGAAAATACTCACTGTATTTTCTTCAGTAGCATTGTCTCTAAGCACTTGTACATAAATATCACAAATGGCTTGTGTCCCATATAAGAAGGTAAGCAACAAGTAATTGTTTATAGAGCCAAACACACTCTTTATATCTACAAGAGTAAAAGTGAAATCTCCCTCTTCATCTTTCTGTCCGAAATACCATGCTCCTTTAGTTGCAGGTGATGAAAGGACAACTATTTGTCCTTGAAATAATGTTTGGCAAGTACAAAAAAGCTACAGGAGGGAACATATCCTAAGGAATATTGTTCCATCTTTCCCTTTAATGGGTTTCTGTAGTTTTCCTTCACAGCACAAAACCATTGCCCTCTTCCTGTTGCTTCTCTTTACAGAGAACATTGACCTGCTGCAGAAAAAAAAGTCCCCTAAAGCACTTGCACATCATAGGAAGTAATGGAGCGAGACAGTCATTGCATGAAGTGGGAAATCTGGAAATTCTTTCCCCTGCCGCCTCTTCCCCACTCCCCCCTTTTTGTCCCTCTTTCTCCCACCCACCCTGCCCAGGTTTATAATTTAAAACAAATTTTTCCCAAGGAGATCACTTGTATGTTTCAATTAAGATTTCTTAAGTTTGTCTCTGTACCCCACACATGCCAATGGCCAGAATTCCTTCTGTAGGGCTATATATAACAGACGGAACAACAGGTGTGGGTCAGTGTTTACAAAGCCAGTTATGTGAACACCATTTCTTGGTCCATGCTCCCTCTTTTCCCCTGCCCATTCCCTACTCCAAACGCAGTTAAGATTTGGCAGTTCAGTCGCACTGTGGTTATCTGTTCTTCAAATCATAAGATTGTTTTCTAAGTTGATTTTTCCTCGGCAGCCACTATGCTTTATTGTGATGCCTACCATTTTCGTTAATATTTATATGTACGTATTTCAGTTCTAATACCCAGTTTGATGATATTATGATTTATTTTGTGTAATGTAGCATACACTATCTCGAATTATTGTTCACGTCACCATCATTCAAGGCAGTTTGGTCTCTCTGTCACAAACCCTAGAATTCTTGGGGTTTTAACAGCTATAAAAATACACGTATATTCCCTGATGACAAAGCTGCACCGGGAAAGTGAATCTTTGTGGAAAGTGAGAGGGACCTTGCTTACTGTTTCAAAACCCAAAACACTATTGTTTTCTGGGCATTTTACTTTTTTTGCCCATCACAATGAAAAATGGTTTAATTTAATTTCTTAAAAGAAATATGAGAAGCAGTGTAGTCATTACTAGCTCCTTTGCTAGATTTTAGTCATTTTATTTTAAAAAAGAATTGTTGCCTATCTGGAATAAAATTATACTTGCATAAAAATTTGTCACATTCTTAGCGTGTTCATTTTGCCTGCATTTTAATCCATGCTGATGCCTCTTGTATATATAACAGCAGACATCCTTTTGTTTGCTAAGCTAATGGTTTTATGTAGGTTCTTTTCATAAGCCCTGATAATCGTTTTTGTCATAGAAGCTTAATGTTTATGTTTTAATCTGTGTTAATTTTTAGATAATTAGTGTAAGAAATTTATTAATATCTGTAAATGCAAATGTAGCCTCAAAGTTAATAATTAAAAAGCCTTTGAGGCTGCAAATCTAACTCTATAAATTGACAAAATAATAGACAATTAAGGATCATAGAGATTCTGGATTCTTTTGGTCATGCTGCCCACTCTCAATCTTTCATGCACCTCTGGATTCCCTCTTTCATTATTCCCTCATTTATACACTCATCTCCTTTGTCCCTCTCCACCAATCAATATTCATAGCTGTCTAATCACTTATTCTTTCGAGGATTGTATGGGTATGGGTATAGTTTCTATGCATGCATACTCCTATGTAGGTAGGAGGAGTATCTGTAAAAACTGAACACTGAGAGGTAGAAAGGATCTTTGGTCAGTACTTCCCACCCACGGCTTTTTAGAAAGAGTTAGGTGGTTCACAAAAAGCAAGTGAATGATGATTTGACTTTTTAATGGATGGAACTCGGCAACCCCTTTCTAATTCCACTGCATGTGTAGTTTAAACATACATATTCATATATCATCATGGAATAGGGGGAAACTTGTTATGGCTTTTCAAAATAGCTATATAACTGTGGACAAATCACATAATATAGGTGAGACTGTTATCTTATTTGTAACAGGTGATGATATTATAGCTACCGCCTTTCTTTCAGGATTCCTACAAAACTAGTGGTTTCAAATATTTCCTTTGCTTTGGACTTAGAAATCTACAACACTGAATTCACTCTTCAGTTCCAAAAATATTTACATTTATATGCACTTATATATAGTTTATATATCTGTATACGTTAGCTTTATTTAGGTATAAATTACATACCAAAAAAATCACCAGTTTTAAACATACTATTCAGTAAGTTTTGACAAATATATTCAGTTGTACAGTTGTGTAACCATTACCATAATGAAGTTCACTCCATTTTATTGATGAGAAATATTCCTTCATGTGGATATAACATAGTTTCTCTATTCATGATTTAATGGACTTTTGCATTGTTTCCAGTTTTTTTTTTGTTGTTTTCATGGGTAAATTTGCTATCAACATTTACATACATGTCTTTGTGTTTTCATTTCTCTTTTCATTTGTGTTTTCGTTTCTCTTAGATAAATAAATACTAAAGAGTAGAATTGCTGGGTCAAATGCCAGTGGACATTTAACTTTACAAGAAATTAATCGTCCAACAGTTTTCCAAAGTAACTGTACAGTTTTGCATTACCACAAGCATTGTATGAGAGTTCCAGTTTCTCTAAAACCTAAAGGACACTTGGTGCTGTCACTCTTCAATTTTCACTCTACTACTAGCAATGAGTGGTGGTATCTCTTTGTGATATAAATTCGCATTGTCCTGATATATCTTTTATATATAGCATAATGGTCATAGAGTAGAGTTGAAACCTAACATCCTGCTTTTTTCCCTATTTATTGCATCTGTTATTTATTCCTTTTTCTTTTTTCCTTGCCTTCTTTTGGAATAATTGTGCATTTTTATAATTCCATTTTATTCGCCATATTGGCTGATTACCTATACTTCATTGTTTCATCTTTTTAGTGGTTGCTTTAGGCTTTACAGTAAGCAATTAACTTATTACAGTCTACTTTCAAATAAAATTATATCAATTCATGTACAGTGTCACAACCTTAAACATTACACTTCCATTTGCTCCATCCCATTTTTTCTCCTCATTATGGGCTATGTTTTCCTGTTTTTTGTTTTGTTTTGTTTTGCTTACCTAGTAAGTTTTGATTGTATGTGAGATATTTTTCCTTTACTCATTTGGTACTGGCGCTTTTTCTATTCCTATAAATATTCTTGAGCTTTGTTCTTAAGTGAGGTTCAATTAATTGGAAACAGTTTGTCCTTTCAGGTCTCATGTGTAAGGTTAGTTAGTCGTGACCAGAGTAGCACTTAGTCTAGGGCAAATTTTCCCCAGGACTGAGACAATGCTCTTCTTTGTACTTTAACTAACACCTCGTAACTTATGAGGTTTTCCACACTGACGGTTGGCAATAGACTTATTCCCAGCACTGTGTGAGCTCTGAGGACTGTTTACCTCAGTCCTTTTGGGTGGTTCTTTCCCTGAACTTGGATAGTTTCATCACATACAGGTAGTCAATACTCAACCAGATATCCAAGGGCAGTCCTCAGCAGGGTCATCTCTCTGTGCAGTGCTCGTCTTTCCAGTGCTTTACACTGGAAACTGGTTACCTTGGATTTCCGAGATTCCCAGATTAGTCTTCTCAACTCACAAAGACCTCTGGTCTTGCCTGAATCCCACTTCCTGTATCATAGCCTGGAAACTTTCTCCAGACAATAATCTGGGATAATTTTAGGGCTCACCTCATTCTCTTCCTTGTCCTTCCTTGCCTGACATTCAATGTATTAAGTATTATTTTTTCATATATATACATATATGTACCTAAAATATATGTATACACACATTCGTGTGTGTGTGTATGTGTACATGTGTGTATTTTGGTGTTTTAGATGGGATGGTAAATTTGATTCTCTTATAATACTTAAACAGAAGCAGAAGTCTCTCACCATTTTTATAAGATATTTTTGTTAGGAATAGAATCTGGGTTTGCAGTTTTATTTATTTATTTTTCTTTCAGTTCTGAAAAGACGTTGTTGCATTTATTTCTAACCCTTTGGTTTCTGACAAGAAATCTACTATCATACTTTTGTTCCACTCTGGACCTTTTTTTCTCTCCTCTGGCGGCTTTCAAACTTTTTCCCCTTACTACTGGCTTTCAGCAATTAGACTGTGCCTTGGTGGATGTGATTTTCCTTATGCTTTTTCTCTATTTGGGTTTCATTGAGCTTCTTGAATCTGTGGGTTTCTGGTTGTCACCAAACTTGGAAGACTTTGTTCATACAGCTGTTGTATTTAAATAATTATCAGCTTTGGGTAGAAGGATGGATTATTATTTTTATTTTTCTGTTTCTTGTACCTAGAACAGGGAGGTGCATAATAGGTGCTTGATAAATATTGTGGATGACACAAAATACAAGATTTGTAGTTGGAGACCCTGAGATTGTCTTGCATCCATCTTTTAATAGTTTCACAATCTTGACCCTCAAATTTTTCATGTGAAAATGGATACACTGAAGGAATAATTTTATAAGATGAATTTTTATTTTGCTGACTCTGAGGTAACAATTAACTCAGGTAAGGATTATTAGTACATTTTAAAAAGCATTGGGTGGTGATATATCCATACCATAGAATACTACTGAGTCATGAAAAGCAATAAACTGTTGATGCATAGAACAACCTGATGGATCTCAAAAGCATTATTCTGAGTGAAAAAACCTGAATCCCCAAAGGTTACATACTGTATGATTCTATTTATGTAACATTTTATATAAAAATGTATAAAGATGGAGAACATGTTACTGGTTGCCAGGGATTTGGGATGGTTGATGGTGGCGGTTGTAGTCACAGAGGAGTAACATAAGGAAGGCTCGTGGTGATGGAACCATTCTCGATCTTGGCTGTGGTGGTGACTGTACAACGCTAAGCACCGGAGCAAACTGCATAGGACTGTTTACACACAAACACACAAATGAGTATGAAACTGGTGAGATCTGAAGAAGCTCTGTGGGTTGTACTGGGGCTGAGTCCCTGGATTTGGTAGCGCACTATAGTTATGAAAGAAGTTAACCTTGGAGGAGGCAGAGTGAAGGGGACACAAGACCTCCCTGGACTTTTTTATTTTTCAGAACCTCTTGTGTATCTATAATTATTTAAAAATAAAAAGTTTTAGAAATATGTTAAATGTGATGGAGAAAAATATCTCAGGGTCTCGATGTATCATTTAACACATTATTTATTAATTGCAAGGTAGAAAAAGTACCTTCCCAATGAAAAGTCTGGTGTACACCACTCTAACCAAGTGATTAAAACTTAGAATGACCAATTATGAGATAAACTGATACTGAGTCCCCCGATATAATGTAATGGGAAGCACAGAGTATCATCTATGTAATATTTTTGTCAGATGTTCAGCCTGAATATAATCATGAGTAAATAATCAGGAGAATCTGGGTTATAGGATATTTTACATGAAAACTTTCCTGGAATCTTCAAAAATGTTATTATCATAAAAGGTTAAAAAGGTTTGTTCTATTACAAAGGGTATGTTTGTGTTTATTGTAAGTACTCAAGATCCCAAGAGGGAATGCATGTCTGGGTATAACATTTTAATGTGAACAGTTAAAACAGACATGCAAAACTCAAAAGTGTTGTATACCTGGGCAGCAGGCTGAGTCAATAGCCTATGTCATTTTTCAGAACTCTGGGTGTATGTGTGCATAATTCTATTTTCTGAAATTATCTGAGATTCTTTCTATACTATATTTCTAAAAAATTAGATGTCATGATCAAATGGTTTAGATCAAAAGAAATTTATGGGCAACTGATCACTCTTTCCATCACTTTTGGATATGAATGAATGAATTCAACACACATTTATTGAGTTTCTTCCTAGTACATGATAATATTCTAAGATCTGTGAGAATATAAGCACGTATAAGACATGACTTGCAACATCCAGATAGAAGTAATCTGACAGCAGAGATAATATAATTAATAAAATTATAATACCACTAAGAAAAAAAGGTTTGAAGACTAAAGCACATACTTACTAATGCAACATATGACCCTTGATCAGATCCTGGATCCAAAAAAGAAAATCCCAGCCATAAACGACATTTTGAGGACAGTTAAGAAGCTGAAAATGTGCTATATCTTAGATGTTAGATTATCAACATCTAAGATAGATGTTAGATGTTAAATGTTAAATTTCTTATGTATGACAATGGTATTGAGATTAAGTAGGAGAATATCTTTTTCTCAAGAGAAACTACTGGAATATTTAGGCATAAGGTGTCATGATGTCACAACTTTAAAATAGTTCAGAGAAACCATGTAGGTGTATACGTGAGTGTGTGTGTGTGTGTGTGTGTGTGTGTGTGTGTAGGAGGTAAAGTGTTTCTTTAAAATGGGTATAATAATTTCTGCTGTGCTGACTCATAGAATTGTCCTAAGAGTTAAATAAGATAATGTTTGAAAATTACTTTGTAAAATTCAAAACACTCTACATTTCTTTTAATTTTTTATTTATTTGGCTGCACCGCATGGCTTGCAGGATCTCAGTTCCCCAACCAGGGTTTGAACCTAGGCCTCGGCAGTGAAAGCCCAGAATCCTAATCACTAGGCCACCAGGGAACTCCCTCAAAGCACTCTACAAATGGTAGTTTTTATTACTGAATGCAGGTGTTATTATTGAATACATATACTTAAAACATTTCTACTTAATGCATGGCCAGCAGACCTGAAGCATCAACAAAACCTGGGAGCTTGTGAGAAATGCAGATGACCAGGCCTCACCCCAGACAATCAGAATAAGAATCTTCATTTTAACAAGATGAACAAGTGGTCTGGATGCACATTAAAATTTGAGAAGTACTGCTTAAAGCACCAGAGTGATTGTTCTGTGCTCAGCACAGTGCCTTATATATAGTGGTACTTAATAAACATTTCAGAGTATTTGGAAGAGCTTTAGGTGGGAGAAAAAGCATAAGTGAAAGAGTGGACATGCTTGCTGTATTTGGAAAACAGCAAGGAAAACCATGCGGCCAGTTTGAAGTCCTGATTCGTGTGGGTGAGGCTAAGAGGGTCAGGGGAGCAGCTTGACTTACAGGTGACAGGATTCTAACTGTCCTCATCAAAGCAGTGTTTTCATGGAAATTGATCTCTGGGTGGTGTGCAGTGGGGGATATGGATAAACAGGACATGTTTTTCTAGCCCAGTAAATGTCTTCTTTCTAAGGGGAACTAAACCTAATGGTGGGAGAACAATTAAAGGAAGAAAAGAGGTTTTCCCTTCAGTAGAAACCGAACACCAGAAAAAAAGGTTCTTGAAGATTGTTGTAACTGGGCCACCCAGTGTCCATTCTCTCCAGTGGCAGCGACACCCTACTTCCTTATTGGGGTAATCACATCTCTCTCATCTTGTGTGCTCTTGCTGAATCTTTAAGTCAAGGTGCTATGCTCTCCCCTCTCCAAGGGTGGGCTTATGGCAAACACTCAGCCACCTGGGCTCTAAGGACGCTTAGTAATTCAAGGATGTTTTTTTTTTCATTGTTTGGAGCCGATTCTCATTTAAGGGGCCCTTTCACAGCTATTCGATTCTTCTCTGTCCTTTCCCAGGCTGATATTTAGATACCCATTCCCACGCCTTTCTAATAAACTCCCTTTCCCCTCAAGTCATTCAGCACTGGCTTCTCTTGCTTGCCACTGCATAGCCCTCCCTGAAGTAGGGGAGGGGTGCAGGGGGGTCCTGGGAAAGTTCAGCCAGTTTTCCATTTTAGACTAGACTAGAGGTAAAAACAGGACCCACATTGGGACTCTACACCAGTGGGCCACTGGCAAGTCTCTGTGGTCACGTCTTATCCCCGATCATTCAGTCTCCACACAGCAACCAGAGCAAACGTTGAAAAACATAAATCAGACTATGTCACTCTTTTGCTTAAAATCCTCCAGTGGCTGCAGTTTCACTTAGAATAAAATCCGAAGCACTTACCTTGGCTCTGGCTCCCTCTCTCATGACTTTTCTAGTTACTCTCCCCGATATGCTGCAGTCATACTGACATATTTTTCCCATTCTAGGACATTCCAAGCTCATTCTTCTGTAAGGATTTTCACACCAGCTGATGCCTTTGCCTAGACCACTCTGAGCCTTGACTTTCTCTTCCCCATCATTTAGGGCCTAGTGCAAAAATCTGCTCCTCAGAGGGACCTTTGCTGACCACCCTAAGCTATTCTTCCTCTCAGTTACAATACACCCCATTCTATTTTCTTCATGGAATTTATTACTTTCTAAAACAAGACTGTTAAACTATGGACCTGTGGCTTATCTGACCTGCTGCTTGTTTTTATAAATAAAGTTTTATTGGAACACAGCCATACCACGTGTATATCTGTGGCAATTTGGCACTACAATGGCAGAGCTGAATACTTGCAACAGAGACCAACAACGCCTAAAATATTTACTATCTGGTCCTTCACAGAAAACTTTTTGCCAATCCCTGATCTAAAATGCCATATATATATAATATATATATATATAATATATATATTATTTTTTACTTGTCTGATATTTTGTTTTCCGCATGAGAATACAGATTCCACAAAGGCACAGACTTTTTTTTCTGTCTTATTCACTGCAGTATGTCTAGCACTTAGAACTATGTCTGGCACATAATAGATGGATCAATAAACACTTATTAAAAGGGAGGGAGGAAAAAAGATGAAAGAATCAGAAGAGACCAGTATAGAATGCATATGTAACTGAGCAGGGACTCAACTCTGAATAAAAGCAGATTGAAAGTGAAAGAGAATGCAGGATTTTTGAGGAGCCAGTCAGAGAAGCCTGCTCGGGGAAGAGAATGGAGTTTAGGTGAGTGTCTCCTTGTAAGGTCTGAAAGATTTGGCCATGAAACTGGACTATGTCTCTATCTATATAATCACCAGCCTGCGTGGAGTTTGTGCCCTCATAATCCCTTGCAGCTGATAATAAAGCAATTATCCTGACTGACTTGAGGGGTCCTGCACTTGTGATGGTTAGCAAGAAGAAAGTGTGGGTTTGCCAGGCTGTGATCATAGAAAACACCCCAAGCCTTGGGATAGTGGTAGGCATTCAGCAGGGATACTCAAAACCAAGCTATCTAAGGATAAGCCTTCTCCTACCTATAACAAAGGAATATTTCCAGATACCAAAGCATGAAATTGGGCCCTCCCTGGAAATAACCTCATATTTCAGAATCAGAGAAGGCGCTGATTTGTAGAGTGACCATGGATTGGCTTTCTTTATTTTTAATTTTTATTTTTAGTGAAGTATAGTTACAATATTATATTAGTTTCAGGTATACAACATAGTGATTTGATATTTTTATAAATTATACTTCGTATAAAGTTATTATACAATATTGGCTATTTTCTCTGTGCTATACATTACATCCTTATATCTTATTTATTTAAACATCTTTATTGGAGTATAACTGGTTTACGGTGGTGTGTTAGTTGCTGCTGGATAACAAAGTGAATCAGCTATACGTATACATATATCCCCACATCCCCTCTCTTTTGCATCTCCCTCCCACCCTCCCTATCCGACCCATCTAGGTAGTCACAAAGCACGGAGCTGATCTCCCTGTGCTAAGCGGCTGCTTCCCACTAGCTCTCTATTTTACATTTGGTAGTATATATACGTCCATGCTACTCTCTCACTTCCTCGCAGCTTACCCTTCCCCCTCCCCGAGTCCGCAAGTCCATTCTCTACATCTGCGTCTTTATTCCTGTCCTGCCCCTAGGTTCATCAGAACCTTTTTTTTTTTTTTTTTAGATTCCATATATATGTGTTAGCATATGGTATTTGTTTTTCTCTTTCTGACTTACTTCACTCTGTATGGCAGACTCTAGGTCCATCCACCTCACTGCAAATAACTCAATTTCGTTTCTTTTTATGGCTGAGTAATATTCCATATTATGTGCCACATCTTCTTTATCCATTCATTTGTTGATAGACACTTAGGTTGCTTCCATGCCCTGGCTATTATAAATAGTGCTCCAACAAACATTGTGCTACATGACTCTTTTTGAATGATGGTTTTCTCTGGGTATATGCCCAGTAGTGGGATTGCTGGGTCATATGGTAGTTCTATTTTTAGTTTTTTAAGGAACCTTCATACTGTTCTCCATAGTGGCTGTATCAGTATACATTCCCACCAATAGTGCAAGAGTGTTCCCTTTTCTCCACACCCACTCCAGCATTTATTGTTTGTAGATTTTTTGATGATGGGCATTCTGACCAGTGTGAGGTGATACCTCATTGTAGTTTTGATTTGCATTTCTCTAATGATTTGTGATGTTGACCATCTTCATGTGTTTATTGTCAATCTGTGTCTATTGTCAATCTGTATATCTTCTTTGGAGAAATGTCTGTTTAGGTCTTTTGCCCAATTTTGGATTGGGTTGTTTGTTTTTTTGTTATTGAGCTGCATGAGCTGCTTGTGTATTTTGGAGATTAATCCTTTGTAAGTTGCTTCATTTGCAAATACTTTCTCCCATTCTGAGGGTTGTCTTTTCATCTTCTTTATGGTTTCCTTTGCTGGGCAAGAGCTCTTAAGTTTCATTAGGTCCCATTTGTTTATTTTTGTTTTTATTTCCATTTCTCTAGGAGATGGGTCAAAAGGGATCTTGCTGTGTTTTATGTCATAGAGTGTTCTGCCTATGTTTTCCTCTAAGAGTTTGATGGTGTCTGGCCTTACATTTAGGTCTTTAATCCATTTTGAGTTTGTTTTTGTGTATGGTGTTAGGGAGTGTTCTAATTTCATTCTTTTACATGTAGCTGTCCAGTTTTCCCAGCACCACTTATTGAAGAGGCTGTCTTTCCTCCATTGTATATTCCTACCTCCTTTATCAAAGATAAGGTGACCATATGTGCATGGGTTTATCTCTGGGCTTTCTATCCTGTTCCATTTATCTTTATTTCTGTTTATGTGTGAGTACCATACTGTCTTGATTACTGTAGCTTTGTAATATAGTCTGAAGTCCAGGAGCCTGATTCCTCCAGCTCCATTTTTCTTTCTCAAGATTGCTTTGGCTATTCGGGGTCTTTTGTGTTTCCATACAAATTGTGAAATGTTTTGTTCTAGTTCTGTGAAAAATGCCGTTGGTAGTTTAATAGGGTTTGCATTGAATCTGTAGATTGCTTTGGGTGATGTAGTCATTTTCACAATGTTGATGCTTCCAATCCAAGAACATGGTAAATCTCTCAATCTGTTTGTATCATCTTTAATTTCTTTCATCAGTGTCTTATAGTTTTCTGCACACTGGTCTTTTGTCTCCTTAGGTAGGTTTATTCCTAGGTATTTTATTCTTCTTGCTGCAATGGTAAATGGGAATGTTTCCTTAATTTCTCTTTCAGATTTTTCATCATTAGTGTATAGGAATGGAAGAGATTACTGTGAATTAATTTTGTATCCTGCTACTTTACCAAATTCATTGTTTAGCTCTAGTAGTTTTCTGGTAGCATCTTTAGGATTCTCAATGTGTAGTATCATGTCATCTGCAAACAGTGACAGCTTTACTTCTTCTTTTCCAATTTGGATTCCTTTTATTTCTTTTTCTTCTCTGATTGCTGTGGCTAAAACTTCCAAAACTATGTTGAATAATAGTGGTGAGAGTGGGCAACCTTGTCTTGTGCCTGATCTTAATGGAAATGGTTTCAGTTTATCACCATTGAGAACTATGTTGGCTGTGGATTTGTCATATATAGCCTTTATCATGTTGAGGTAAGTTCCCTCTATGTGTCCTCTCTGGAGGGTTTTTATCAAAAATGGGTGTTGAATTTTGTCAAAAGCTTTTTCTGCATTTATTGCGATGGTCATATGGTTTTTCTCCTTCAGTTTTTAATATGGTTTATCACATTGATTGGTTTGCGTACATTGAAGAATCCTTGCATTTCTTGGATAAACCCCACTTGATCATGGTGTATGATCCTTTTAATGTAATGTTGAATTCTGTTTGCTAGTATTTTGTTGAGGATGTTGGCATCTATGTTCATCAGTGATATTGGCCTGTAATTTTCTTTTTTTGTGACGTCTTTGGTTTTGGTATCAGGGTGATGGTGGCCTCGTAGAATGAGTTTGGGAGTCTTCCTCCCTCTGCTATTTTTTGGAAGAGTTTGAGAAGGATAGGTGTTAGCTCTTCTCTCATTGTGTGATAGAAGTTGCCTGTGAAGCCATCTAGTCCTGGACTTTTGTTTGTTGGAAAATTTTTAATCACAGTTTCAATTTCAGTGCTTGTGATTGGTCTGTTTATATTTTCTATTTCTTCCTGGTTCAGTCTCAGAAGCTTGAGCTTTTCTAAGAAGTTGTCCATTTCTTCCAGGTTGTCCATTTTATTGGCATATAATTGCTTGTAGTAATCTCTCATGATCCTTTGTATTTCTGCAGTGTCAGTTGTTACTTCTCTGTTTTCATTTGTAATTCTGTTGATCTGAGTCTTTTCCCTTTTTTTCTTGATGAGTCTGGCTAAGGGTTTATCAATTTTGGTTACCTTCTTAAAGAACCAGCTTTTAGTTTTATTGATCTTTGTTATTGTTTCCTTCATTTCTTTTTCATTTATTTCTGATCTGATCTTTATGATTTCTTTCTTTCTGCTAACTTTGTGTTTTTCTTGTTCTTCCTCTGATTGCTTTAGATGTAAGGTTAGGTTGTTTATTTGAGAGTTTTCTTGTTTTTAGAGGTAGGAACGTATTGTTATAAACTTCCCTCTTCGAACTGCTTTTGCTGCATCCATAGGTTTTGGGTCGTCGTGTTTTCATTGTCATTTGTTTTAGGTGTTTTTTGATTTCTTCTTTGACTTCTTCAGTGATCTCTTGGTTATTTAGTAATGTATTCTTTAGCCCCCAAGTGTTTGTATTTTTTACAGTCGTTTTTCCTGTAATTGATATCTAGTCTTATAGTGTTGTGGTCAGAAAAGATACTTGGTATGATTTCAATTTTCTTAAATTTACCAAGGCTTGATTTGTGACCCAAGATATGATCTATCCTGGAGAATGTTCCATGAGCACTTGAGAAGAAAGTGTGTACTGTTTTTGGATGGAATGGCCTATAATATCAATTAAGTCCATCTTGTTTAATGTGTTGTTTCAAGCTTGTGTTTCCTTATTTATTTCATTTTGGATTATCTGTCCATTGTTGCAAGTGGCGTGTTAAAGTCCCCTGCCACTGTTGTGTAACTATCAATTTCCTCTTTTATGGCAGTTAGCATTTGCCTTATGTATTGAGATGCTCCTGTGTTGGGTACATAAATATTTACAATTGCATCTTCTTGAATTGATCCCTTGATCATTATATAGTGTCCTTCTCTGTCTCTTGTAATAGTCTTTATTTTAAAGTCTATTCTGTCTGATGTGAGTATTGCTACTCCAGCTTTCTTTTGATTTCCATTTGCATGGAATATCTTTTTCCATCACCTCAATTTCAGTCTGTATGTGTCCCTAGGTCTGAAGTGGGTCTCTTGTAGACAGCATATATACAGGTCTTGTTTTTGTATCCATTCAGCCAGTCTGTGTCTTTTGGTTGGAGCATTTAATCCATTTACATTTAAGGTAGTTATTGATATGTATGTTCCTATTACCATTTTCTTAATTGTTTTGGCTTTGTTATTGTAGGTCTTTTCCTTCTCTTGTGTTTCCTGCGTAGTGAAGTTCCTTTAGCTTTTGTTGTAAAGCTGGTTTTGTGGTGCTGAATTCTCTTAGCTTTTGCTTGTCTGTGAAGGTTTTAATTTCTCTGTCAAATTTGAATGAGATCCTTGCTGGGTAGAGTAATCTTGGTTGTAGGTTTTCCCCTCTCATCACTTTAAATAGGTCCTGCCACACCCTTCTGGCTTGCAGAGTTTCGCTGAAAGATCAGCTGTTAACCTTATGGGGATTCCCTTGTATGTTATTTGTTACTTTTCCTTTGCTGCTTTTACTATTTTTTCTTTGTTTTTAATTTTTGATAGTTTGATTAATATGTGTCCTGGCATGTTTCTCCTTCAATTAGTCCTGTATGGGACTCTCTGCACTTCCTGGACTTGATTGACTATTTCCTTTTCCATATTAGGGAAGTTTTCAACTATAATCTCTTCAAATATTTTCTCAGTCCCTTTCTTTTTTTCTTCTTCTTCTGGGAACCCTATAATTCAAATATCGGTGCTTTTAATATTGCCCCAGAGGTCTCTGAGATTGTCTTCAATTCTTTTCATTCTTTTCTCTTTATTCTGCTCTGCGGTAGTTATTTACACTCTTTTATCTTCTGGGTCACTTATCCATTCTTCTGCCCCAGTTATTCTGCTATTGATTCCTTCTAGAGAATTTTTAATTTCATTTATTGTTCTGTTCATCATTGTTTGTTTGCTGTTTAGTTCTTCTAGGTCCTTTTTAAACGTTTCTTATATTTTCTCAGTTCTACTTGCATGATTTTGGATCATCTTTACTAATATTACTCTGAATTCTTTTTCAGGTAGACTGCCTATTTCCTCTTCATTTGTTTGGTCTGGTGGGTTTTTACCTTGCTCCTTCATTTGCTGTTTGTTTCTCTGTCTTCTCTTTTTGCGTAACTTACTGTGTTTGGGGTTTCCTTTTCACAGGCAGCAGGTTCGTAGTTCCAGTTGTTTTTGGTGTCTGACCCTGGCGGCTAAGGTTGGTTCAGTGGGTTGTGTAGGCTTCCTGGTGGAGGGGACTGGTGCCTATGTTCTGCTGGTCGAGGTTGGATTTTGTCTTTCTGGTGAGCGGCACCGTGTCTGATGGTGTGTTTTGGGGTGTCTGTGAACTTATTATGATTTTAGGCAGCATCTCTACTAATGGGTGGGGTTGTGTTCCTGTCTTGCTAGTTGTTTGGCATGGGGCATCCAGCACTGGAGCTTGCTGGCCATTCAGTGGAGCTGGGTCTTAGCACTGAGACAGAGAAATCTGGGAGAGCTCTCGCCGATTGATATTATGAGGGGCTGGGAGGTTTCTGGTGCATCGATGTCCTGAACTCTGCTCTCCCACCTCAGAGGCTCAAGCCTGACACCAGGCTCGAGTGCCAGGACCGTGTCAACCAAATGGCTCAGAAGAAAAAGAAGAAAAAATAAAACAATAAAGAAAATAAAGTTATTAAAATAAAAATTTTTTTTAATTATTAAAATAAAAAAAGTAAAAAAATAAAAGAGACCAACCAAACCAATAAACAAATCCACCAGTGATAAAGCACTAAAAACTGTACTAAAAAAAAAAGGGGACAGGGCTTCCCAGGTGGCGCAGTGGTTGAGAGTCCGCCTGCCGATGCAGGGGACATGCGTTCGTGCCCCGGTCCAGGAAGATCCCACATGCCACGGAGCGGCTGGGCCCGTGAGCCATGGCTGCTGAGCCTGCGTGTCCGGAGCCTGTGCTCCACAACGGGAGAGGCCACAACAGTGAGAGGCCCGCGTACAGCAAAAAAAAGAAAAAAAAAAGAAGAAGCTGACTTAAGCCACCTGCCTGCAGAGTCTATGTTCCTGGCCAGCAGCCTGCAGTGGAGGTGGCTGCAGTGGGGACACACAGGCCTTCTGGAAGCTCCTGGTAGCAGAACCAGCTCTTATCTCCCTTCCCTTCTGTAGCATATGAAGGCAGCAGAGGCTCAACAGCTGATTTCTGGCCCTTGCAGCTCCTCTGTCAGTGTCCAGACCCTGGCTCCCTATCTCCCTTCTCCTTACATAGACATATACTCAGGGTGGGAAAGTACATCAGGAAGCGTATGGCTAGACAGGGCTAAGAATGGGTTCCTGGGCCTCAGGACTAGGGCAGAGGGTGGGAGGTTGGATATATGGAGAGATTGAGTGTAAAGGACAAAGTCTGGCTCTGGGTCAGGAAGCGTTACGGTATTAGTTTTCTGGGGCTTCCATAATGAGGTATAGCAAACTGAACGGCTTGAAAAACAGAAATGTATTCTCTCACAGATCTGGAGGCTGGATGTCTAAGACCAAGGTGTTGACAGATTTGTTCCCTTCTGAGAGCTGTGAGGGAGAATCTATTTCATACCTCTTCTTGCTTCTGGTGGTTTACTGGCAATCTTTGGTGTTTCTTGGCTTAGAGATACATCAACCCAATCTCTGCCTTCATGTTCACGTGGTGTTCTCCCAGTACGTGTGTCTGGGTCTAAATTTCCCCTTTTTATAAGAACACAGTCAGTCATATTGGATTAGCACCCACTTTAGTGATCTCATCTTAACTTGATAATCTGTAAAGACCCTATTTCCAAATAAGGTCAAATGCCCTGGTACTGGGGGGTAGGATTTTGACATTTTTTAGGGAGATGCAATTCAACCCATAACAATTACTGAGAGTCTGGAATGTGGTGGAAATAGTGTTGGAAGAAGAATAGCTGGAAATAAAGAAGGAAGGTCTAACAGCAAACAACCTGGAGGCAGTTGTTGCTGACCTTTAGATGGTCGTGTTGGGCTGGCCTAAAGACCAGAGGCAGGGCGAGAGCGGTGGGCCATGGTAGCCCACCTGGCAGACCAGAACAGCTGACTCAACACCTCTTCTAGCCTCAGAGTTCCATTACTCTTACCTAGGTCCCACGCAAAAATAATTCACAACTCAGCACAGTCTTCTTTTTAAAGATTACAAATGGCTGTGTATGTCTAGAGTTTAATTTTATATCAGTTTTTATTCATGAATCACATTTCTGCAAAGATATTAATCCTCACTCATTACTAAGTGCACTGTCAGCTTGATAATTCACCAATGTGTTTTTGTGCATTATATTAGAACAAATAAGCTTCTTAATAGGCTTAAATGGCATTCATTCTTTAAAAAATTCTTACCTAAATAAAAGGAAAAGATTGAGGGATTCGTAAGGCATGTGTGATCACCTCTTTATTCTCTCTCTTGTCCTCTTGAAGCTGATTCTACATGTGGGTTGGAGTTGCACATACTGGTTATATGAGGAGAGAGCCCAGACACAAAGGAGACCTCTGAGGATAAGACCACATGGATCTTCTAGTTTCAAATGGCCACATTTGGATATTTGGCCTTTATATTTGTTGGTACCTTTGAAATTTGTTGACTGAAATAAATCCCCCAGCTCCCTCTTCCTGCACAGCTAATATAGTGGTGGCCAACACTTCTACCCACGTATAGATGTGTACCTGGGCAGTAAGGCACATCCTTAGGTGTAGGCAAAAAATGGAGAAAAGAAGCCTAGTTTTCCATTTTTAGGAGGCCAAACTTATTGGTAATTTTTATTACATTTTCCTCTCTTGCTTTTATATTTAGAAATGCTTTCAGCCTTACCTTGGTCTAGATTATTCTGTGGAATAAATAATCAGAGGTATATACAAACACTTATATACTGTTGCAAGGATGCTAAGTTTGGGATATCTTCTAAGAGTAAAAAATTGGAAATAGCTTGTGTCCAGCAATAAGGGGACTAAAATATAATGAAATACTACATAATGGTTTAATATTTGGTCAAATTATGTTAAGTGGGAAAAAAGTTTAAAATAGTACATACATCGCAATCCTGCTTTTTAAAAAAGTGACATATCTGACTGTAAGTATTCACAGCAAAATATTAATGGGGCTTAGTGCTTGGAGTACTTTTTATTTTTGTGCTTTTCTGGATTCTACAATGAATATGTATTAACCACTTGGATACAAAAATGGTGGTAAAAACTTTAAAAAACATCATCATAGTAATCTACATATGGACACTGGCTTCCTCCCTCTGAAATGAACTCTGCCCACTATACTCCTTCCCATCTGAATTCCCATAATAGACTAGAGAGACTTGCACATGCTCTGATTCAGAGATGGTTCTGTTGCAAATCAGCTAGTTTAAGTAAAAGGATTTGTCACAAGGGAAAATCCTTATGACAAATCCTTAAATTCTTATAAGAAACAGGACATCGTCTAGAATCTCATCAACAGGAGTTCTTGGACTTGTATTTACTACTCTTTCAGTTTCTTGACTCAATATCCAACTTCCTTCATCTGAAGGAAGTCCTTGAAAAAGTAAATCTGACTGGTTCTTGTCCCTGCATTGTATTGACCACCTGTGTTGGTATTCAACCTGGCCCATCAGCTGCGGCTTACTGGCTGGGATTTAAAAAACAGATGTTTTAGGGTCTGGTGAATTAGCAAGGCCTCCTATCTCTGGGCTAGACCATACTTTGATTCTTTTAATCCCATTATGGTGGAAATTTCAGGAAAGCAAGAAACAAGCCAAAGTAATAGCATATGCCCTTTGTTCCCTATCAGTTGCAACCAACCTCCAGACAATATATAGGTATTACTCTGCTGCTTTTTACCTTCTGCCTGACTGTGGGAATGTTCCCTGGTCCTTAGACTTGGATTCGTTGTTTGCTTAGTGATTGGGAGAATACCACCAAAAGGCTACTTTGGCATTAGAGCTGAGTTTCTTCATTCTTATTGGACTAATCCCATTCCAACAAAAAGGGGGAGAGTGTCGTTATTCTTAAATGAATTTCTTAAGGTCAGGATTCTGACATTGTGTAAAATTGA
Organism: Phocoena phocoena; assembly: GCF_963924675.1. NCBI lineage: Eukaryota > Metazoa > Chordata > Mammalia > Artiodactyla > Phocoenidae > Phocoena > Phocoena phocoena. Next base: position 48,779,461 of record NC_089231.1, read on the forward strand.
ATTACAGTCCCCCCCCATGGTGAAATCTCATTACAATATTCTTTTTCTTTATTTGGGATATAAAGGGACGAGTTTCTCTCAAAGTACATTAGAGAATCGTACCAAAAAAATCATACAGAAACAAAAACAGGACTTAAGAAGGTATCTTCACGTTAGTCTTTCTACCTTATACAGAAAATTGGGGCTGTTTCAGGAAGGCAGCCACCTTGAGCTACATTATTTTATTTAAAAGCAGTGATCATTTAGCGATTCCTGTAAGAAGGAAGATTTGTTCGCTATCTGTTTTTCAGACACCCCAAAGCCCCTTTGGGATATTCCTGAGGGGTCCCTTATTACAACAGGGAGTTCCCTTTCTGGACTGTGAGTGCGAATGGAGTGGGTTCAACTAGGAGAGGGTTCCTTCCTTCTTCCCTGGCTGCTGAAGCCAGCCATCACCTCCCCAAATCCTCTAATGTCTGACAGTTATAAAACACCTTATAACATTTAATTACATTTTGTCTGGTATTGTTCTTCAAAGGGTCGGCAAAACATTTAATATCTGCTAGATTTTTAGCACCTTGTGGCAGAAACTATATTGTGTCAATTAAAGAAGAAAATATTCCTCATGATTTCTTGCAGAAATCTGGACGCATAGCTGATCCTCAACAAATTAGGATATTAGGGAAATTCAGTTCTACATCAGCAGATTAAAGCAGTTATTGAGGATCATGAAATACACATAAAAATGTACCTTCCAACCTTTTGAAAACTCATGTCTATCAACTTTGCCAAAGACAAAGTTTTTTTTTCATGACTTGAACAACCCAAGACAACCTGCCCATTTATTTGCTTTGTAGTAGTATTCTGACTTGTGAAGAGCTGAGTCCATTGACAAATCCCTATTTAAGCAAAACAAACAGACGAATAAAAACCAACAACAACAAAAGACCAACTTCTGGCAAACCGTCTCTTAAATCACTGCAGCTTACAAGACCTGAAAAGGAACAAAAACACTGGCACTAAACAATAGCTTTCTTGGTTGACATGGAAATGCTGACTGACCACTGGCACAATAGACCCTGCCCAGCACAGGTCTTTGATTTCATTTTCAGTGACAGAACCAATTCAGAATTCCCAACATGGCCAGTCACTTTGTCCCCCGCTATACTGAAATGGCAGAGGTCTTCCTAAGGCAGGACCTTCCTCAAATTCATGGTCTAGTTGCATAGACGATAATCTGGTCTTGAAAAAATTTCCTTCCAGTATTTGGATTTTACCTTCTCAATATGTAAATAGAGGTTGTAATATGTCATCTGGACAATACAGGCAATATAACCATTCAAAGATTAATTACAGCATTGTTGCAAGGATTAAATAATATAACGTGAACATGTTTGTAAACTGTGATATATTGTTGACAATATTAGTAATATATGATTGTTAGTCGTTTTCTTATAAGGCAGATATGGATACAGTCATCTCAGAAACTCTCTTGCTTATAAGGAATTAGTCATGCAGCTATTTTCATAAGAAGAAAGATTCATATCATAAGATATTATTAGTGAAATACAGCTACTGGAATATAATATATCCTTTTGCCCTCATAACAACTGTGTGTCTCAGGTATGTACTATCATTTATCACTGTTTTACAGATCAGGAAACTGAGGTCACACCTCTGGTAAATGATAAAGTTAAGATGTATGCTTTCTTTAATGCCAAAGCCCTAGTCTGTGTTCTTAAACACAAACAAGCTTGATGACAAGTTCTCAGACTGTGACTGAATGAGTGAGAAATGCCAGTCCTAAGACAAATACTTGGGAAAAGTTACCAGTGCAAACTGGGATTAGAAAGGAATAGTTCTTTTCCCTCCTGGATGTTTACACGGGTAGTTGGTCCATTCATGGGCAGCAAAACACAGGAAATCTGTCATGAGTTGTTGGGATTTAAGGGAGCCCATGATTGACTCATGTGTTGTTTCTATACTGTGCTTTCCAATTATATTTTTAAACAGAAGCTACTGTTATGTACTTTTCTCTCTCTCAGGAGTTCACAAACAAGTTTTTAATTTTAAGGTCACAGTGGAGGTCACTCTCAAGGTATGGGAAATTCCCCATTCCCATGGCTGTGTCTGGACACAATTTCGTTCTCCCGCAGGGCATTCTGGAATGTAGAACCACAGGCTGGACAGGCAAAGTGAGACACAGAACAAGGCTGCAGAAATGTGCTCGGTAGGGAACATGTTTCTTCTATTTCAATATTAAAATGGGAAAATAGAAAATGTGGAAAATAAAAAGTTTGAGGAGAAAGGTGCTATCTCTACATGTATCTGAGAGGAGAAAGAAGAACCTCATTTTCACTTAGAAAATTAGCTCTTCACTTCCTCGGATCTTATTAAATATATTATAACCTTTTATCAGCAAATAGTCAAGGGAGAATCTGAATAACGCTTGTCCCAGAAAAAGGCACTAAGACACCTGACTTCACTAGATTTATGAGCTCAGCTAATATTGATGTAGATGAAATTAATCCAGATTATTGAATCTTAATAATAATGATGGCAGCAGGAAAGTAACTGGGGTCTCTTATGGAAAGATCTGGAGGTATCCTAAACCTTTCTAACTTCCTGGAAAAAATAGGGACCAATCAGTACCACCGAACGTGGTTGTGAATCTTATAAAGTACCACCCTTGACTTATGCCTCCAGGACGGTCCATTAGCTCAGCAACCGCATACCCAGGCAGGGCAAGCGCTCTAATCAAGGGCTTGTCCTCTGACTACAGATTTCTTTTAATACCCATGATACCTTGTTTAGGTCACTCTCTCCCTGTTTACTTCCTTTCTGAATGGAGGTTAACTACATAAACAGGCTTGTTGTTTGTTGAGGCTTTCAGCTCCAGTAAATCACTCTCCTATTTTTGCTTCAGGTTTACAGACTTGTGGTGTGATGTCTCACATGGACTTGACTAAGTGATTTTAAAAACCAAGATTGCTGAAATTTGACCCAAGTAAAAACAAGTCCCCCCTACCCAACCCCGCCCAAAACAAAAAACCCTCAGCATTCTTTGTGAAATGCCAGCCAGTCAGCTCCAATCTGAATGAGCCCATGGTAAATTACCCACCTGTTTTCACTTACATGACATTAAAAAACACTTATACATCATTACATTTTTGTATCATATTAGTAAAAATGGATGCTAATGCAGTATGAGACAAACAGTGCTAATGAGATGGAAGGTTGCACCTATGTTGCCCTGTTTGGATTACTGTGGCCCTGATCAATTTTTGGTCATTTCATGGAACTCTTTGGACCTTGTTGTCTGGACAAAGAACAGAATGAGACCTTGGCTGCCAGCACCTGCAGTTTCTTCACACACTTGGTATTCTTCTCAGCAAAGTTAGGCTGAATCACTGCACGATGCTGGAACTTTATGAGCTCAGTGGAAACCAGGTTGATATTTTTCTTGTGGTCACTTGAAAAATACAATTACTACGAACACACCTATAGCGTTTGCACCTTTAGGTTTCAAAAGTGTAATCAGTATGTGGCTAGAATATTTATTTCTAAAGGCAGTCGTTTCCGTTTAGGCTTATGAACTACCCCTCAGATTACACTCAGATTGGGATCATCTTCAGAAATCTAATGGCAGGCCACACCGCACCTTCAACAATAACTGTCAGCTGCACAAACAAAATCCATACTTTCCTAAGAGAAGATTGATACGATGAACAGGGAAAAAACCCTCGCTTTGTTTAATCTGCTTCATATTTGTTAAAATGTATTGGGTACCATCCCCCTCATCAACCAAACCCCGTGAAAAGATATAAGAGAACCATGACAGTTTAGTTTCAATAAGCTGTGTTTAAACAAGTGCTCTGGTGTGTTTATCCAGTGTTTGAGAAGGTTGCAGGAAGCATGGGTGAATGATCACGGAATATGGTGCCCTGTCTCATAACTTAGACTCCACCAGATGGCCAGGAAGGGGGTCCACAGGCAGTAGAGAGAGTGGAAGGACTCTGGTAGACAGAAAGAGTTTGTCTCCTTGCAATATTTTTTTTAAAAGGAAAGCCTCAATCATATTTTCTTCATTGATGGAGCCCCAGTATTCACCACATTTTCTAGGCACAGAGTAACTGTTTAAAAAATTTTGGAATTATGTTATTTCTCACTAAAGTGGCTGTAGGCATCTCCAGGAACCATCCATCTGAGAATTAGGAGACAGCAACTGCAAGATGTAAGCCTCCGTATCATCTCAAGCTCACGTTTACAACACCCTGAATTCCGTTATCACCTTCTCTACAAAGCTTTAGCAGATCCTACTCTGTGTCCCATCAGGATTGTTTGCTTATTCATTTATTATAGCATTTACCTTATTCTGATTCATATTGTAACTTTTATTTATCCCTGTCACTGGCTAGACTGAAATCACCTTGGTGGTACTATTCGTCATGGCTTTCCACAAAAGGTAGGTCAGTGCTAGGTACCCACTAAAGGTTGTATTTTGTTGACTGCTGATTCCCTGAAGAAGAAAATAGCAAAATGACCTGTGATAAAGCAAAGCTGAGTCTTAGTAGCATGTCTGAACAAAAAGAACAAAAGTGAGATATTTACAAGGTTTCTGGGGTAAAGAGGAAGTACTTAGGGAGGTGATGTTGGTTGGGGAGTGTGACCCAATTAGGGTTGGGCAGGCTTGGTGACATAATAATTTAGGACTGGTGGACATATCATGGCAAGAGTTTCTAAGAAAATCTTGTGTAAATATTTCTTTGATGAACCCTGAGAATGGGATACTTACTCTAAGAAGGGCTAGTTGATAGGCCATTAGTCTATTGTTTAGAAAAAAGAATTTGGGGGACATTTCTGAAACAAAACAAAATTCCAGACAGTGGAATAGTAAAGGCAGATTAATGTGGATGGAGAACTGTATGGCTACAGATGGTGTAAGTTCTCAGTATATGTTTAGAAGGTTGCTCTCAAAATTAAATTTTTCTTTTTTACCCCTAACTTTAAAAATTCCAGTTTCACCCAGTTCCTTAAAAGAAAGAAAAATAAGCAAAAATCATAGTGGTAGTCAAAAGGAGACTCTCCCTTTCTCTAAACTTAAATTTTCCACAAGAAGAAGAAGAGAGGGGAAAATATAAAGGTGAGAGAGGGAGCAGTAATGAGGTAAGAGGAACAAAATAAGTCAGATTTTTGGCCTGCAAATGTCCTTTATTATGTCAATTTAAATAATATTAAGACTACTTTTGGTAAAGCAGTAGTACTTATTTGATCACCAGCCTAAAATTTAGTACCAGAAAAGAGTAGAATACCTATACAAAATGTCAATGAAGGAATTCAGAGAGAAGTAAAGCAAGCAAATAAGCAAACAAACCAAGCTCAACATATGTGCTATTCCTGAGTCTACGTGCTTGGAAGAGACTTAGTGCTAGCTTATAGTAAGTGCTCAGTTAATGACTAATAAATGATCATTTTTTGAAACGGATTTAAGTTAACATGAATCACCTGATGCTTAGAAATGTCACATACGGCTTCTGAATAATTTGTAGTTAAGTCTACAGGGAGTGCATACAATTATATAGGGGTGTGGGGTGATAGGGTAGAGAAGAAAGCCAAGAAAATTATTCCCTTCCTCCCCAGGTCTGACAAGTTAATGTCAGAACCAGAATTTCCGTAGCAATAGGATGGGTTGGACCAGGAGTGGCCTGCCTGGTGGGGTCGGGTTAAAAATGGGGTTTTAGATATGTTCTGAGGGTCTGGATAACAAGGGTACACAGCTGCAAGGTCAGTGAGAACATGAGTGGACCATTCAATATCGTGAACCTAGATGTGGAAAGATATACACAGCTTTTACTCCTAGGTTCAATGGAGGAACCAGGTACTTCATTCTAAAGAGCAGAATTGAAAGGATCCAGGAGGTGGTACAGAAAGAGGGAAACCAGTAAAACATGCTCACCAGACCTAGGATGTAAAGAAGAGGCAAAGGTCATCAGATGGTAGTGAACACGATCTCAAAGCTAAGAACAGCATCTGGGCAGTAGGCTGGGGGAGCCCATCATCAGAGTTGTCCAAGTCTGAGCCTGCAAGGTCAGAGGCAGAGACGCTTTACCTATTCCTCTCTGAGGGGCCAGAGAGAAAGATTCTCAGAAAAGTTCTTCTGTGTCAGACAAACACTTCAGGAGGGCAACGCCCTGGTGCCTTTTAGATTTGTTTGACTCTTGGCTCTGCCCCTCCCTGTCACAGGTTGGGTTCCCCAAGAATCAGATGCTGAGATAGATTCAGGAACACAAATGGCTTATTGGGGAGTAATATCCATGAAAGGAAAAGGGAAGGAAGCAGGACTGGGCAGGGGGATCTATAGCTCCATGAACTAAGTCTCTGCCAGCCCAAAGGGGAGCTGCAGAGCAAAGATTGCCCATTAGAGGAGGTCTGCATTGAGCAGAAATGGCCTGGTTCTTGTGCCAGCACTTTCTTCAGTCATTAGCTGGAGGCCTCTTCAAGAAGGATGTGACCACAGCTTGAAAGCTGAGGCAGATCCTGAAGGTGTTAACATCTGGAAACTGTCCCCTAATGGCTCCTTAAAGCTGGACAGCTTTGAGTCTTGAAGGGGCATCTGAGTGGCACATCTCCATATCTTCCATAGTCTACCCCTTGTTCTGCGCTGATTCACTTCTCTATATGCTTTCTGGGAGCAGAGCCTCCAGGGCTCTGATGGGGCTCTACTCCCAATGGGAAGTTAAAGAAGGGAGGTTTGTGGGATGCCCCATTGCTGCAGTCTGTCTCGGGCCGCAACAGTACTCATGGTATCCTCCCCACCTCCCCAGTTTGGTCTGCTGTTCTAAGATTCCCTTCACCCTTAGTACAGCCTCTGCTGATTTCACGTAGCTTACCTGGTGTTAATGACCAAACCCTCATTCCTGAAGAGTCTGAGATTCTGGAAACCATCACCTTTTCAGGCTGGGGTAGCTGCACTTGCCCATTTATTTTTGCAATTGGACAAGGAAATACCGAGAGGCACCCAAGTGGGTCACACACAAATTTGTCTACCTGCATTGTGTAACAGTAGCCCTTCCTCTTTCTACTGAGTAAGGTCAATTGTCCCTGAGAAAATGGTGACTCCTTCTCTTGCCTACTGGTTCCTGGGCACAAGGAAGCCAAAGTGCCCAGGCAGCAGCCTTGGCACCTTTGTTGTGTCCCCTGGACAGAGTTGACGCTTTTCGAGAGGAAGACCTCTAACCCTACAGAGCCCAGAGCTGCAGAGACCAAAGCTCAAGTTCCCCCTGGGGGTCACTGAGAGTGATAGTGAGTGGAGCCACTCCTGCTTTGACTCCTTGGTTCCCAGACCCATGCATTCTTCCTAGTGCAACACTGTGCCACATAAAGTCTCTGATTCAGTGCAGATACCATGCTCTGGAAGACGGCATCTCCTACTCATAATTTACTACCACCATGATGATGTTTTGCCTGCACTTGCAGCAGATCATTCCAACACCCTGTCTGGCCAGCACTTCTGGGTAATATAGTATATGGTGCTTCCAGTGGCCCTAGGGTCATAGGCTCACCTTTGTACCTCTACTGCTGAAAAGTATGTACCCTGGTGAGCTTCTATGTCATGTGAGATTTTATCCCTGGGGTCAGGCATGCCATGAGACCCTGGATTGTTGGTGCTGGCTGAGGCCCTAGGCGCAGAAAAAGCAAATCTATCCTTATAATAGGCACCTCTTCCTATGAAAGTGAGCTGCTGGTCCTCTCATGATGGAAGGGGACTAATGTATTCAACTTGTCACCAAGGGGTCAATGGGTCTGGCAGGGAATGGTATCAGCTGGGAACTCAGCATTTTTCAGTAGGGCTGGCAGGTTGGAAATTCGGAGGTGGCGGTAGCTGGATTAGCCTTGGTAAGTGGGAGTTCATGATGTTGAGTTCATGCTTACCTTCTATCTCTGCTGCCATGGCTACTTTATGTGCTCCTTCTGCCTGGACTACGGTGGCCACTGACAAAAGCTCACCGGCATTGCCTGTCCAAGGCCATTTTGTCTATTTTGTCTGTGTAGTTGTTTAGTGCCTTTTCTCTAGGGGATGGTTTCTGCTGAGAATTAACGTGTGATATAGAGATCTTCTCATTTCATGTCCACTTCTGTAGGTCTGTATATATGGCTATGGGTCCCTTTGGAGAAGGACTGGGCAGATCATTGCAGTGTAAACTTGCAGTTTTTGCAGTGTTCTTGCCCTGGAGATCTAGCCACATCTTCAGTTGTGGTTTCCAGGGCTGAATACTGGCTCTGGTCTGAAAACAATTGGGTATCATGACTTTTTTATTGGGGCAACCACTCTCAGACTCCTGTTCATCCATTCTAGCTTCATTTCTGTGTGTGTGTGTGTGTGTGTGTGTGTGTGTGTGTGTGTACACATATACATCCCTTGTCAATCACCCATCTATTTTGCCTCCAGTGAAGCTTTTTCTACTAACCACCTCCATAACTCTTTCTGGGTCAGTGCCCTTGGCTACCACCCTGACCTGTGTACCACCTCTCATCAAGGATGGGTTCTCATTACCAGCCAGTAGATGATTTTCCAGCCTCAAAACCCCTTCTTAACACCTTCTTTCTCAGACTAATTCTAGTACCAGCTGTCCCAGGTTGCATTTTTCACAAGGCAGATGCTGAGGCAGAGTGAGAATTGCAGAAGGTTATTAGGGAATAACATCTGTGATAGGAAAATGGGAGGAAGCAGTATTGGACAGATGGCTGCATCAGTCCAAGGTACAGACTGGATGGTCTTTGCAAGCTCAACAGGGAGCTCCAGAGCAGAGATCACTTGGTACAGGAGTCCCATGTTGGGCAGAAACAGCCAGGTCCTTGTACCAGTGCTCAATCATTGGCTCGTGTCCTGGCAAATGTTTAACAAGGGCTCTCCAGTGATGGGAAAGCCTGGTTTGTAGTGTTTGCCCATTTCTGTGGTGTAAATACTTGCACCATGGCTGATTTCAAGCTGCCTACATGACATCACTGAACACAGAGATTGAAAGAGATGTGCACATCATTTCTCCTGCCAGTATGAGCTGGTATGAGCCAGCACACCACTGGCTAGAGGCCACCCTGAGAAGACTGTGATCCACACTTCAAACTTCAGGCTTGCTCTGAAGGAGCCTATGTATAGCTGGAGACTCTCAGCCAACCACACTCCTTGAAGCCAGGAAATGAGTCCTTCCTTGAAGGGGTATCTGAGCAACTCTTCTCTTTGCTACACCAGAGATGGCATGGGCTGTAACATACATGAACTGAACAATGGGGGAAATAGAATTACCTCTCAAAATGGAAGAAATGGGTTTCCTTTTTGTATAAGCATGGTGAAGGGAGAAATGGAGGAGGAAAGTAAAATGTAGCTTGGAATGAATGAGTCTGTTTTTCTCTTTCAGTGTTATGAATTAATTTGTCATAATAAAGAGGAATGGAGAATTCTTATTTCAATCGATGATACTCTCCTTTCCATCCTTCTATGTGAGGTAGTGACTTCTGATTTTACACCCTTGGCAAAAGATTGTTTTTATTCATTCTTTGAATTTGAGAGCTAGGAGAAGGGAAGAGGGCCATCAGGGCAGAAAATAGCATTTCTTACTAGAAACTTCATATCATGCCTTGCTTACTTCCTATACCAAAACTATAGATGTACATATTATAAACTCCATTTTATAGTTGAGGAAAGTGAGGCTCAAGAAAGTTAAGTTTTTCATCCTATAAAATTTAGTTCTGTTTCGTCCTTCAGGAAATTAAATCTGAAATCTCCTATCCCTCTATGATCACATAACACCCTACTTATTTCTAGGTTAGCATTTGACATATTTTATTAAAATTATTTGTGTGCTTTTCCATCCCAAATAGAGGGGAGCTCCTGTGGCAGTGACTGTCTCCCCATTGCCTAATGTATCTGGCACATAGCAATTGCTCAAAAATTGCTTTTCCTTAAACAATAAGTCACAAGCTAAAAGGTGACTAAACTAAAATTGAACCCAGAATTGTATGCTGCAAAGCCACTGCTCCTCTTTCTGCTAGAATGTTTTCTTTGCGGAGTATATGTATGCATGCGTATGTACATCTGATTGTGTATACACATAGATGTACTGTAGATATATATGGAAACAGAAATGACAGGTTCCAGATTTTGTGACAAAAGAGGGGCAAGTGACTTCAGCATTTGGTGATTTTGGCTTACTTTCCCATTCCCAAACATGAGCTTTGCCAGTCAGTGCCATGGACATTTGAGTCTGTATGTGGAGAACAGCAGCCTTCCCTGGCTCAGCTTTCAGTGAAATGAGCTGAGCGCTGAGGAGGGACCAGCACATGGGTGGGCAAGCTGACTACTCATTTCTGAAGTCTGCCTCCTGGTTGTCACTCTTGCACCTTTGAGCTGCCCGTAAACTCCCAGGCAGGCTAAGCTCAGGTAGCTTAATTACAGAAGCTGTTATTTACTAGGGTCCCAGCTGAATCCATCAAGCTAACTTCCCTTTAACCTGAGCCAGATTTGATTATGAAGCCTATTTATTGAGTGTTTCCCCCTTTGGCTGTGCGTGTTTTGATTTAGGCATATATACTTACCTATTTGAAAAGTAGCTGTGTTCTGACACATTTTATATTTTTTAAAGTAATATTGCGTGTAACATAATTTTGGGAAAAAATACGCACTCAACACAGACAAACAAACAGCAAGGAAAAGGTCTTTGAGTTTAGAATAATGGATACCTGCAAGGCAGCAACTTGCTTGAGAGATTTTGCTCAAGTAACTTATAACTATCAGAAGAAACCCCCAGGGATCCATGGCTGTTTTTGCAGAAGCTGTTTGCAGTGGAATAAACAGACAAGTGCTCTATATATCATTTTAAGTAAGACAAATAAAGCTCTGTTTCCACCTTACAACGATGACATTGTCAGTTATATAAGAATAATTCTGTGTGACTTTTTATGAATTCTTCCCCTGTGCAGAAAAACAATGGCCTAATTTTCCACTCCCTGTATTATAAATAAATGGCCTTCTTCAGCAATCTCAGGTCCACCCAAACTGTCCATCCTGAGGGAAGAGCATCTTTCCTACTATAATGTGCTCATCTGTGGAAAGTAAAAGCCATTGTCCACCTCAGGGCAGCTGGGGTTCTACCATCTCGCCACCTGCTAACCTCTCTCCTCAACATCACAGCACACTGTCCCAGTCCCCAGGCAACCAATCATCTGTCACTGTCAATTAGTTTGTATTTTCTAGAATTTTACATAAGCAGAATAATATAATAGGTACTCTTTTGTGGTCTATCTTCCTTCACTTAGCAATTATTTTGAGATCTATCCATGTTATAATGTATTCATTACTTTTTTTTGCTGAGTAATATTCCACTGTATTTGTATATCACAGTGTGTTTATCCATTCACATGTCGATGGGTATTTGAATTGTTTCCAGGTTTTAGCTGTTACAAATAAAGCTGCTAGGAACATTTGTATACATGTCTTTGCATGGACATATGCTTTCATTTCTCTTGGGTAAATGCCTCATACTGGAATGGCTGGATCAGATGGTTTATGTACATTTAACTTTTTAAGAAACTGCCAAAATAATTTCTAAAATGTTTGTACTGTCTTACACTCCCACAAGTAGTGTGTCAAAGTTCTAGTTCCTCTGCATCCTCACCAAAAATTGGAATGGTCAGCCTTTTTAATCTTAGTCATTTTGATAGGTATGTAATGATATTTCATTGTGGTTTTAATTTGCAGTTTGCTGATTACTAATGATATAGAGCATCTTTTCGTGTGTTTAGTTGACATCCATATACGTCCTTTGGTAAAATATCTGTTCTAAGCTTTTCCCCATATTTTTATTGGACGATTCTTTTCCTTATTATTGAGTTTCAAAAGTTATTTATATATTCTGGATACTAGTTCTTTATCAGATGTGCAATTTGCAAACATTTTCTTCCAGTCTGTGGTTTATCTTTTTATCCTCTTAACAATATCTTTCAAAGAACATGAATTTTTAATTTTGATGAAGCACAGTTTATCAATTTTTTTTAACTTTTATTAATCACATTTTATGTGTTACGTCTAAAAAAACTTGACCTAACCCAAGGTCACAAAGATTTTCTCCTAAGTTTTCTTCTAGAAGTTTTATAGTTTTAGATTTTACTGTTAGGTCAGTGATCCATTATTGAAATAGTTTTTTTTTTTTTCGTGGTGGGGCGGGGGGGTGGTATTTATTTATTTAGGCTGTGCTAGGTCTTAGTTGTGGCACGTGGGATCTTTGTTGCGGCATGCGGACTCTTAGTTGCAGCATGCATGAGGGGTCTAGTTCCCCAACCAGGGATCGAACCCGGGTCCCCTGCATTGGGAGCGTGGAGTCTTACCCACTGGACAACCAGAGAAGTCCCCTTGAATTAGCTTTGCATGTAATGCAAGATGTGGCTCTTTTTTCTTTTGCATATGTATATCCAATCATTCCAAACCAGTTGTTGAAAAGACTATCCTTTATCCATTGAATTTTGTGTGTGTGTATTTTTGTTGGAAATCAGTCGTCCATATAGGTCTATTTCTGAACTCTTTATTCCATCCCTCTGATCTATCTTTTTTGTTTGGTTGTTTGTTTGTTTTTGCGGTACGCGGGCCTCTCACTGTTGTAGCCTCTCCCGTTGCAGAGCACAGGCTCCGGACGCGCAGGCTCAGCAGCCATGGCTCACGGGCCCAGCTGCTCCACGGCATGTGGGGTCTTCCCGGACCGGGGAACGAACCCGTGTCCCCTGCATCGGCAGGCGGACTCTCAACCACTGCGCCACCAGGGAAGCCCCTGATCTGTCTATCTTTATACCAAAATCAAACTGTCTTGATTACTGAAGCTCTACAGTAGATCTTGAAAGTAGGTTGTGTTAATCCTCCAACTTGATTCATCTACAAAATTGTTGTAGCTATTCTAGGGCCTTTGCATTTTCATATGAATTTAAAAATCAGTTTGCAATTTCTGCAGTAAATGAGGTTAGGATTTTGATTGGGATTGTATTGAACATATAGATTAATTTGGGGTAAATTAACATCTTAACAATACTGAGCCTTCCAATCCAGGCACAATTATCTCTCCATTTATCTAGGCCCTCTTTGAATTTTCTCAGCACTCTCATAGTTTTCAGTGTACAGGTCTTTTAACAGACCAATCCTTAAGTATTTTGTAATTTTTGATACTATTGTAAATTGAAAACATCAGTTTCCAATAGTTTGTTTCTAGTATTTAGAAATACAACTGGTTTTTGTATATTCATAGCTTATCCTTTCACCTTATTAAGTTCACTTACTGGTTCTAGTAGCTTTTTATTTATTTATTTATTATTTTTGTTAAATCCTATTGGATTTTCTATATAACCAATCGTGTCTTCTGATAATAAAGACAGTTTGATTGTTCCTTTCTAATCTGTATGCCTTTTATTTCTTTTCATTCACTGTTTGAACTATCTAGAGCCTCCAGTAGAATGTTGAATAGAAGAGGTCAGAGCAGACATCAGGATCATGTTTGTGATTTTAGGAAGAAAGCATTTAGTCTTCAGCTATTAAGCATGATGTAGTTGTAGGCTGAGAAATTCACTTCTATTCCTGCTTTGCTGAGTGCTTTTTTTTAAAATCAGTAATACATAAACTATATTTTTTCTTTTTTAATAACTTTACTTATATTGATTGATTTTCAAGTGTTAAACCAACCCTGCATTCCTTGGATAAACCCATTTGGTAATATGTACTATCATTTTTGACATGATATGATATTAATATGATATCATATTGTTGGCTTGAATATGTTAAAATTTTGTTCAAAATTTTTGGCAGATATATTCACGAGGGATAGCCGTGTGTAGTTTTTCTTAGAATGCTTTTGTCTGGTTTTGTTATCAGAATAAAGCTAGTCTCATCAAGTGAATTGGGAAATACTCTTCTTTTAATTTTCTGGAAGAAAAAATTGGCATTATTTCTACCTTAATTATTTGGTAGAAATCACCAGTAAATTCGCCTGGGTCTAGAATTTTCTTTGTGGAAACTTTTGAAATACAAATACAATTTCTTTAATAGATATTGGGCCGTTCAGATTATTTATTTCTTCTTGAGTGACATTTGGTAGTTTGTGTCTTTCACGGAATTGGGCCACTTATTTTAAGCTGTCAAATTTATTAGCATGAAGTTGTAGATAACATTTCCTTAATATATGTACAATCTATAGTGGTGTCACCTCTCTCAATCTTCATAATGGTAATTTGTGTCTTCTCTCTATTTTAGTACTAAATCTGGCTGGAGGTGTATCAATTTTATTGATCTTCCTAAAAACAAGCTTTTGATTTCATTGATTTTCCCTATTTTTTTTTTCTATTTTCTAATTCATTTCTTTCCACTCAGCTTTGTATTATTTTCTTCCTTTTCCTTACTTTGGGTCTTACTTGGCCACCTTTTCTATATCTTAAGGTAGAAGCTGTGGTCAAATATTTTTGTATCACTTTCTCTTTTTCAAAAGCTTTAATTACACTTATATTAGGCTGCCAGAAATTGTCCAAAAAGTCACTGATATTTGCCTCACTTTTTAAAATTCTCTTTTCTCTGCATTTTATTTTTTAATGTTCTTAAAGTTAACTAATCTTTTCTTCCTTATTGTGTAATCAGATGTTAATCCTATCCAGTGTATTTTTGTTCTTACACATTGTAGTTTTCAACTCCAGAAGTTTGATTTTGTTATTTTTTATATTCTCACTGTCTCTACTTAAGTTTTTGAATATATGGAACACAGTTATAACAACTGCTTTAATTGTTCTTGTCTGCTAATTCCAACATCTCTGTCAGTTCTGAGTCAATCTGAATTGGTTGATTTATCCACTCATATGGTTTATATTTTCCAGTTTCTTTGCATGTCTGGTAATTTTCTATTCGATGCCAGACATTGTGTATCTTACCTTTTTTAAAAAAAGAGATATTTCTTAATTCTTATAAATATTTTTGATCTTTGTTCTGGGATGCAGTTAGGTGCTTAGAAATGTGATAATTCTCTCAGATCTTGGTTTTAAGATTCCGTAGCTAAGGCAAGGGTGTGCATAGCCTAGGGCTAATTATTCCTTACTAGGGAGGCAAGACCTTTCTGAGTACGCTACCCAATGCCTTATGAATCTTGAGATTTTCCAGCTTGGCTAGTAGAATCAGGCACTATTTACAGTCCTATTTGAGCTCTGGGCACTGTTACCTCCAATCCCATCAAGTTCTTTCCCTTGCTACCAGTAGTTTCTTCTGTATTGATCAATACTCAGCTTAATACTCAAGGGAGACCCTCTGTAGATCTTTAGACCCCTTTCTCTGTTCAGCTCACTTTGTTTACCATCTCTTAAGGGTACTGATTTTTGTTGTCTGATGTACAGTGTCTTGCAAACTGACGTTTTATACATTTTGCCCTTGTTTTGGTTGTTTCTGGGTAGGATAACTCTGGTCCCTGTTACTCATCTTGGTCAGGAATATGTCTTATGTTTCTTTTGCCTTTTGCTATTTTTTTCCTTTCCAAATGGGCTATCTGAATAGAAAAACCTTAGCACTGTAATAATCCCATGGTCCTGCCCAATATTCTGTCTGTGGGTTCAGCAGGGTCATTTCATTTTATACATGATTTACAATTTTGTTGCAGTGTTTTTAGAAGCAGCACATAGCCTTAACTCAATGCGAATGGTTCTATCCTAAACATGGCACATGTATATACTGGCATTTACATATAGAATATGTATATTTTATAAGTAGTAAATACAGTAGTATTTGCTATAGGAAATCTAGGATAGATTTAAAATCATCTTTCCTGATAATTTTTTGCACTTCAGAAACCGTTGTATTAAAACACTGTTTCTAAACTTAAAATTGGCACATTTATAGCAAGCTCCTTCTGGAGAAAATTTACTTTACTCATCCTTTATCATACAACTGGGTCCAGATTTCTTACTAGGACAATTTTTAATGTGGAAAGTTAGAAATATGTTCCATCAGTGTAACTTAGGTGTTCCAAATCTTGAGATTTCAGATTTCAAGAAAGTAGATGCTGAAGTAATTTACAGTTGTACAGCGATACCCTGAGCATAGTGAAAGCCTCCTGTATATTTGAGTTTTAATGTGTCTTTTCCTGAACAATTACATCTTAAGAAATTAGAATTCCTAATTTTTACAGCTAACCCTTAAGAAGGAGATTGGTCTACTAATGAATTCTACCTGCATGGAAAAGGAATATGTGTCTCTGTCCATTCAAATAACAGTTCAAATATGACATTTGGGAAATCTACCTCAAATTTGGTTTGAAACCTGTACATAATTTTATACTTATTATTTCTATGTTATATTTTCTAATAGGTTTTTAGTTCTGAGATCTAAATTTTGAGGTTTCTCAGCAGCCTGTGAAACTTTCTGCTGTACTTTTCCTTGCCTATTGTACAGACAACAGTAAGGGCATTATAAGACATACTTAATCTATTCTATATCCAAGAAATATGAAAAATACAAAAAAAGCTATAGAAAAATGGAGACAACTACTATAACTTTGTAGGTCCGAATTCAAACACTGCTAAGAACATATTTTAAAGTCAGTAATAAAAATATATGTAGCATGTTCTTTTTTTTTTAAACATCTTTATTGGAGTATAATTGCTTTACAGTGTTGTGTTATAGTTTCTGCTGTATAACAAAATGAATCAGCTATATGCATGCGTATGTACCCATATCCCCTCCCTTTTGTGTCTCCCTCCCACCCTCCTTATCCCACCCCTCTAGGTGGTCACAAAGCACTGAGCTGATCTCCCTGTGCTAAGTGGCTGCTTCCCACTAGCTAGCTATTTTACATTTGGTAGTGTATATATGTCAATGTTACTCTCTCACTCTTTGTCCCAGCTTACCCTCCCCCACCATGTCCTCAACTCCATTCTCTACGTCTGCATCTTTATTCCTGTCCTGCCCCTAGGTTCATCAGAACCATTTTTTTTTATATTCCACATATATGTGTTAGCATACGGTATTTGTCTTTCTCTTTCTGACTTACTTCACTCTGTATGACAGACTCTAGGTCCATCCACCTCACTACAAATAACTCAATTTCGTTTCCTTTTATGGCCGAGTAATATTCCATTGTATATATGTGCCACATCTTCTTTATCCATTCATCTGTTGATGGACACTTAAGTTGTAGCATATTCTTTAAACTGCCAGTCTCTGACATTAGTGACCATTTAGGGAAGAAAGTTGTACTTTAGTGCTCATGATTGGCTTACCTACTGAAATATAAGATGTAGGCATCTGACTGTTATGATCTAGGATTTAAAATTCAAGCCACACCTGGGAGAAGGGTAGGAGGCAGAGAGATTAATTAGAAAACAGATTTGCCTCAAGTGGTGCTGCTGCAGCCTCCTGGGGGACCATACAGGCTCTCCTCAGTCATCACCCATCTCTCGTCTCACCTGTTGAGTAGTCCTGCAGAGATGGGAAACACTAACCTGCGATCTAAGTGGCTCCTGCAAAACAAGTGACAACAATGGAGGCTGTGAAAACCCATTGCAGAGCAAATGGCCCATCTAGACAGACCTGGAATAAGAGACATGTAGAGTTCATGTGTGGACTGGAATTGACATATTGGAAATTGTTTATAACCAACCATTCATAAATCTCATGACTGCAACTAACCCCTACTTTTTTCTCATTGTCAATTTTGTACTGAAAGAAGAAAAAGAGAGGAAAGGAAAAAAAGAAGGGAGGAAGGAAGGAAGGAAGGAAGGGAGGAAGAGTCAGCCTGCTGTTATATCCAGAGAGACAAAGAGAAATGAGGGAACATTAACTAAATTCATGGAGAACCCTTGCCTGGGGCTGATGGCCACCCATGGATTAGAAATTCTTTTTACCCATTTTTGTTTCTTTCCTCACATAAAAATAGCAAACAGTATGTAACACACTATACTATGTATACAATTATTATTAAAATAAATTTGATAAGGTATTTAAAATATTTATGAGTATAAAGACTGTACTTGAATCCATTGGCTCAATATTGCTTACTCACCCTATCTGTTTTGAAAATTGTAGGATTTAAAATCAGGAAAAAAATTCAAAACTTAGATAAATTTCTAAAACATAATTATTTCTTAACGCAAGTGAATTTGTTTTGTGGATATCCTAGTGGGTCAGAAACAGAAAAATAAAACTTTATTCTAGAGTGATTTGTTTCTATCACCCAAGAAGCTTCTTAATCACATTCTGTCACCATTGGTTGTGATATTAAATTAGGATCAATAAATCCATAAAGTAATTTTGTCTCAAGTAATCACAAAATGTAAACGTAGCTCTCCACTCATGCCTGGTATGACATTTTATAACAACTTATCAATGTCCCTATCTGTAGGGGGCTAAGGGGGGGTGGTCCTTTGCGTTGTTGCATGATTAGCTGCATCCCTATCCCTTTACCCACTAGATGCTAGCTGCCCTCCAGCAGTCATGACGATCAAAACATCTCCAGACATTGACAGAGTCCCCCAGTTGAGAACCATTGGTATAATGGAACAAACAGGCTTGTGGTGTTAGAGAGACCTGAGCATGAATAACAACTCTCCCACCTACTAGTTGTGAAAACTTGAGCACATTATGGATACTAAAGAGTTTGGTTTCTGTGAGGATTAAGTGAGATTAGGTATAACAAGTGCATAGCAAGCTCAGGGTGTGGCTCATAATAGACGCTCAACAATTTTAACTCCCCTCAGCCCCACCCATTCTTCAAACATTCATCCAAGATAATAATGGTGGGTTTAGATTTTAAACACCTGGAAGAGAGGAGTAATCTAGTATAGCACCCAGGTACTTAGTAAATAGTTTTCAGTGGTGATTTGTGTATGCTATAAAGATAATACTAACACCATCTGGATTCTCCATGCTCCATGAAGATACATCTATTTTTAAAATCAATTTAAGAAAACTTTTCATGCTACTCTCTTACTTTCTCTTGCAAAGTTGAAAGGAAACATTGATATTCAGTGTTCAGAAAAATGTAGTGTAGCCTGCTGATAACAGTGCTCTGTATGAAACAAAATCAAAAGAAAATTATATAACAAGAGAATGTTCATGGCACCGTTTTAAACATTAATTCCTTTTGAGTAGAGTAGAACATGTAATTTATACTGTATTCAACCTGTTCAAAGGGATGCTTTCCAGATACTGTGATTTTCCTTTATATTCTTTGCTATCTGTTTTGACTTTATAACCATTAGGAGTAGCTATCAGTAAGAAGGAAGATGTCTCAGGTATTAAAGTGATTGGTAGAAAGTACAATGACTCCTTCTTCCTGAGCATATTTTTACTACAAGTTGATACCAGTTCAAATGTGATGCCAATTCTCACAGCTCTAGTTATCACGGAGGATTTTGCAGCCATTTCGGAATATGAGTAAAAACATTTTTAGTCAGAAATTTCACTCTTAACTGAAGAGCATAATGTGGCAAGATTCACTTCGGGGAATTTTAGTAGGTGGCAAAAAATGTGATCTATTTAGGTGTTAAGTTGAACATGGGCCTGAATAATGTGGTTAAGAACAATGGGGATCCAATTATTCAAAGCTTCGAAGAGGACTTTGACAAGTGGAATTCCCTAAATTTACATTTGTGGGGTAAAGCTGGAGTGCTGAAATGATTTCAGCACCACAGTTTAATTTCCTGCCTCCCTTGGTCCCTTTGGGAGATACTTTTCAGTAAATTGGAGAAATTTATTTCTACATTTATATGGAAAGAAATGAAAGGCAAAGCTGAGTTCTTCTGAAGGAAGGGCTAGGTTAAAGCCAGAAGGGGTGTGTGTGTGTGAGAGAGAGAGATCGACAGAGACAGAGACACAGAGACAAGGTAAACCCTGGCGACAATTTTCTCTAGATATTACTTTTAAAACTCTAGCACAACTTCTCCATTTAGCAGACACTCCAGACCATAACAATGGCTAGTTTGTATTTTTCAGCCACTTTCACTATCTGTACAACTGACTATGGTTAAATCAGTTATCCATCAGGTTGTTGGTTGTTGAGCTGGTCAGAATAATTTAATTGATTTGAATTATCCTGAGAAACATGAATAAAGGTAATTTAGCACATGTGAGAAGGAGGAGGAGAACTACATTTTATTTATACTAGTTGTTTCCCCAGTACTATTCTAAAGACTTTAGACATGGTATCTATTAAAGGCTCCACTTTATACATTTTTTATGTTTTATAAGCTTCTGCTTTTTAAATTTACTTTATTTTATTTTATTTTATTTTTAATTTATTTTTTGGCTGTGTTAGGTCTTCATTGCTGCGCGCGGGCTTCCTCTAGTTGCGGCGAGTGGGGGCTACTTCTCGTTGTGGTGGGTGGGCTTCTCTCACTGCGGTGGCTTC
Organism: Phocoena phocoena; assembly: GCF_963924675.1. Taxonomy (NCBI): domain Eukaryota; kingdom Metazoa; phylum Chordata; class Mammalia; order Artiodactyla; family Phocoenidae; genus Phocoena; species Phocoena phocoena. Next base: position 48,799,851 of record NC_089231.1, read on the forward strand.
TCTTGTTGTGGAGCACGGGCTCCAGGTGCGTGGGCTTCAGTAGCTGTGGCGCGCAGGCTCAGTAGCTGTGGTGCATGGGCTTAGTTGCTCAGCGGCATGTGGGATCTTCCCGGACCAGGGCTCGAACCCATGTCCCCGGCATTGGCAGGCAGATTCTTAACCACTGCACTACCAGGGAAGTCCCATCTACTTTATATATTTTTTAAATGAGTATTGGAAAGATTAAACTTTTTTATTAGGGTCACACAGCTGCTATATACATTTGGGTCAGGAATGTGAAAACGGTTCTGTCTGATCCCTAGGATTTTAACAGAGACCATAATAAGTATGCATCAAATTGTGTTGATATAAAGAACATAGTTGGGTAGACTGCTGTAGCTAAATCTAAGCCAAGTTAGAAAATGTTAGGGGAAATAAGATTAAAAATAGAGCAATTTTGAGCACAGATATAATAGCATTTTGTCATTGTTGTTTAAAATAGTGTCTATCATTTAATAAATATATTATTTAATTCTCACAACAACTCTTTGGGGTAGGAATTTAGACCACTTTACAGATAAGGAAACTGAAAGTCACAGAGACTAAATGTTGACCCCAAATCACACAACCAGTAGGTTACAGAGTCAAAATCCCAACCCTGGCAACCTTCAAAGCCCAGCTCCTTATCAGCTTGCCCTGACCTTCCTCAGCTCACAATGCCTCTTATTTCCAGGAAGCTCTCACTCCCTGATGCGTTCCAAGCGGAGTGGAGATTGTGGCAAACCTACCTGTGTATCTCTCCTCCCCTCTCCCCATTCCTCTTTTTAGTCCAAGCACCCATGAGAAGAAAAGTATAGAAGTGGCCACGAGCCACCCTGTTCACTGGGACAGGTGGGAAGGGTACTGGACAATCATGTGAATGTACGTAGATTACAAAAGCCTCAGGATGATTTCAGTTGGGGAGCTCATTTTTCTTTTCTCCGCCTATCCCCATCATAGCCTTTCTGAAATACTACATCATCCTCAGCCCTGGTACCACGCAGGCCCAGGTCCTTGGGCACCAAGCACTGTGTGCTCTGCACTGAGCTGGTGGCAGTTGTCCAGATTAATCTCACTCTGGAGGTGGCTTTGCTCGTTCATTGAGGATTGTTCCAATGTCTTTGAAGGAACAAGAAAAGCTTGAGTTTCATTACAGAGGATTCAAATTAGGTCTACTCTCTAATTACTGTACTGGGGTTTGTTGTTCTGTTTTCTTAAAAGATGATGGTCTGCCAGCCCCATGTTGTGAAAATATCATTGCTCTGTCTAGACAGGCTTTCCTCAGTGTTCAGAGACTGAATGACAGAGCTGGAAGGGACTGGAGACAGCCATGCTAGGCTAAGTCTCTTTCAGTGCTTAGGAAACTCAAAGATGGGTAAGTGAACTGACTAGGCATCTAAGACGGAGACCGTTCTCTCCTTTGCGACATCACCTGGCTGCGCAGATTCCATGGATAAGCTGTGCTCCTGCATCTGCGCCTTCTCTATGGCAGGTTCCTACCATGTTCCTAAGGCAAGTTAAACAAATAATTTTTAATGTTCATTTTTATTTCAAGACACTTGGAAGCATATAGTATAAATCTCTCTCTCTCTCTCTCTCTCTCTCTCTCCCTCTCTCTCTCTCTCTCTCTCTCTCTCTCTCTCTCTCTCTCTCTCTCTGTGTCTTATGTATATATAATGTATCCTCTGTTTTAGGATTTAAACATGAATAAAATGAAAATAGTCTAGCCTGAGGAATGGGGTTTAGTAGAACTGAGCATTTACTGCTGTACTGTCAGAGCTGATAATCTAGGGTTTTTCTTAGGTAATTACTTATCAATGTCTCTTTCTTTTTTAAAGTTGAGATATCATGCATATAACATAAAATTTACCCCTTTAAAGTGTAAAATTCAGTGTTATTTAGTATGTTCACAAAGTTGTATACTCATCACCACTATCTAATTCCAGAACATTTTCATTACCCCCAAAAGAAACCCCATGTATATTAGCAGTCACTTCTATTTTGCTCTCCCCTCAGCCCCTGGCAACGAGTAATCTATTTTCCATCCCTGTGGATTTGCCTATGCTGGCATTTCATATCAATGGAATCATACAATATGTGGCCTTTTGTGTCTGGCTTCTTTCACTCAGCATATGTTTTCCAAGGTTCATCACATTGTAGCATGTATCAGTATTTCATTCCTTTTTATGACTGAAGAATATTCCCTTATATAAATATACCACATTGTTTATCCATTAGTTAAGTGAGGGACATTTGAGTTGTTTCTACTTTTTGACTGTTATGAATAACACTGTATGAGCATTCACATGCAAGTTTTTATGTAGATGTATGTTTTCATTTCTCTTGAATATATACTTAGGAGTGGAATTCCGACATTGTATGGTAAATGTATATTTAACATAAAGAACTGCCAAACTGTTTTCCAAAGCAGCAGCACCATTTTACATTCCAACCAGCAATGTGTGAGAGTTCCAATTTCTCCAAATCCTTGCCAACCCATGATATTGTCTGTGTTTTAGATTACAGCAATCCTAGTAGATGTGATGTGGTATTTCATTGTGGTTTTGATTTGCTTCTCCCTGGTGGCTAATGGTGTCAAGCATCTTTTCACATACTTAATTGGCCATTTTTATAGCTTCTTTGGAGAAATGTCTAGTCAAATATATTTTAGTTGTATTGTTTGTCCTTTATTGTTGAATTGTAAGAGTTCTTTATGCATTCTTGGTAGTAGTCTCTTATCAGTTGTATGATTTGCAGATATTTCCCCAATTCTGTGTGTTGTCGTTTCACTTTCTTGATGATATCCTTTGAAACACAAACTTTTAAAATATTGATGAAGTCTAATTTACCTGTTCTTTTTGTGGCTTGTGCTTTTGATGGCGTATCTAAGAAACCGCTGTCTAATCTGAGGTCACAAAGAATTATGCCTATGTTTTCTTCTAAGAATTTTATAGTTTTAGATATTACACCTAGGTCTATGATCCATTTTGAGTTAATTTTTGTATGTGGTGTGAGGTAGAGTTCCAACTTCAGTCTTTTGTATATCTAGTTGTCCCAGCACCATTTGTTGAAAAGATTGTTCTTTCTCCCATTGAATCGGCTTGGTTTCCTTGTCAGTTGACTATGAAAGTAAGAGGTTATTTCTGTACTCTCAATTCTATTCCATTGATATATATGTCTATCCTGTGACAGTATCACGCTGTCTTTATTGCTGTAGTACTGTATTGTATAGTATTGTAGTAATTTTTTAAATAGGGAACTATAAGTTCTCCAGCTTTGTTCTTCTTTTTCAAGATTGTTTGGCTTGCATTTCTATATGAATTTTAGAATCAGCTTGTCATTCTTTTTTAAGGCATCTGGGATCTTAAAAGGGATTGCGTTGTATTTGTAGACTAATTTGGAGAGTATTGGTCATCTTAACAATACTTAATTTTCCAATCTATGAACATGGGATGTCTTTGCATTTATTTAGGTCTTCTTTAATTTCTTTCAATGATGTTTTGTAGTTTTCAGTGAACAAATTTTGCCCTTTTCTTGTCAAATTTATTCCTAAGTATTTTATCTTTTTGGATGCATTGTATATGAAATTGTTTTTTAAATTTCATTTTCAGATAGTTTGTTTAGATGTCTTATTCCAATGAAACAGACTTTCTGCTTCATTACACCCGACTGTTAGTTTCCTGTTGTATCATAGACAAGAATAGTTAGGGAGTAGAAACCTTTCTTTATGCACTCATTTATACCTTTCTCCTCTGTAAGCTTTTTTCCCAAGTACTTAAACTATTAATGAAAGGGACAGATTTAAATTTCATAGTATTTTCCCTTCCACTGCTCATCCTAAGATAGAGGTGCTAATAAACAACAGTGTCCGTTAAGCAACCTAAGTTGCTAACCTAAAAGTCATGTGGTAGAGAAAAAGAATGACACATTTTTTTCCAAAGCATGTTATGGAAATATTCTCATTGTAGTGCAAAGATTATCAACCATCGAGACAAGCTGCTTCCTTCTTAGAATTTGCTTGAGAAGTTCAGAATCCAAGGGAAGAAATCTAATGCTCAAAGTTAGCTACAATTATTGCCTCTTTAAGTGTCTCCCAAAAGAACTGTTCAGTAACAGTTTAGCTGTTGTGTCACTCCCTACTAGTCCTGCCATTTTTCTAACTCATTTACACAAGAATATCTGGTCTTCATGGTGTATTACATGTATTTACCATTTATTAATCTAATGGGATAAAAACTACTTAGCCTAGTTTTAGGACAATGGCTCACTTGACTCTTGGAACAGCTTTACAGAATTTTTTTAATAACAGTTTTATAGCAAAGACTCTTTACTTATGGTAAAACCAAAAAGCCTTGGAATAGAAATCAGAAGACTTGGTTTCAAAGTAACCCTGCAGAACAAGACCACATATGCACACAGAGGAAAAAAGAAAATACTAAACCTCTAGGTTTGTGACCACCTAGAGGGGTGGGATAGGGAGGGTGGGAGGGAGGGAGACGCAAGAGGGAAGAGATATGGGAACATATGTATATGTATAACTGATTCACTTTGTTATAAAGCAGAAACTAATACACCATTGTAAAGCAATTATACTCCAATAAAGATGTTAAAATAAATAAATAAATAAATAAATAAGTAAAATAAAAAAGAATCCTTCTTCAGAGGACTCTTTTGAGAATTAAATGAGATGAAAAATGTGAAAGCATACTGTTCGATTTCTGGCACAATGTACATGCTCCAAAAATGTTTCTGCAATCCAAGTCTGAGTCTCTTCTACTTTAAGTATAGCTTAGTCACAAATGAATGCTTTATATTGAAACATTTTTAGAACTCTTCCTGCTTGGGGAGGCATCCTCTAAACCCAAGGCAGACTTCTTTAAAGTCAGATCATGTTATTCTTGTGGTGTTGGTCAGAATTCTGAGACTCCAAAGTAGAACCCAAGACATTTAACATGATCTGTATAGATGTTTTTTGTTTTTTTGTTTTTTTTTTTTTATTGTGGTACGCGGGCCTCTCACTGTCGTGGCCTCTCCCGTTGCGGAGCACAGGCTCCGGATGCGCAGGCTCCATGGCTCACGGGCCCAGCCTCTCTGCGGCATGTGGGATCTTCCCAGACCGGGGCACGAACCCGTGTCCCCTGCATCGGCAGGCGGACTCTCAACCACTGCCCCAACGGGGGAGCCCTGTATAGATGGTTTTTATATCAGACATGAATTTTAAACGTCTGTATATGTTCAGCACAGGGCAGAAAGAAGCAACCCCTGGGGCAAAGCAATGGGACATCTTTTGAATAGACTTTTGGGTACTACCAGACCAGACATTGAAATGAATTAAGTAAACCATTTGTTTAGAGTCATTGAAATGCTTTGCTTTAAATTTCTCCCTTGGCCATCATTCCAATTAAGTGGGTAAACCATTTCTCAGGGTGCTATTTTAATGGAATCTATTGTCCTTTTTATCCATTTATCTATACATCTACTAAATCTGTGCTTAACGTTTTGGTCGGGTTGTAAGCATAGAGAAAAATACTATTACTTAATTTTTATTTAATAGGTTTGAATTTTTGGTGTAGGGAATTTTGTAGCAATCTAAATTCAATAGCAGGTACCCCTTCCTTCTTTCTACTACTCTGAAGCCCAACTCCTAGCTTTCTATGTTATCTCCACCTCAAAGGCAAAGAAATAAAATGGGAAGACTAAAAACATTAGAAGGATTCTATAGGGTGTTATGCCTATTTATTGGAAATAGGCCTACATAGGACACAGCTCCCTGAGTCATGTTAGCGGAATGGCTACAAAAATATGGTACATCTGTATAATGTGAAATTATTCACCATTAAAAGTCAAGCTTTCAAAATGTTCTTAATGAGAAAGGAAATTGGAAAATGATAAAAGTGAAAAGCAGGATATTTTAAAGGAAATTATGTAACACACATACAACTATATCTGCAATAAAAAGATCAGAAGGAAATACAACATTTAATGGCAATGACATTACAGGTATTCCAATTCTCTTCTTTAATTCATTCGCTGGGTTTTTCGAAACTTCAATCATGAACTGATGATACTTTTACAGTTGGAAAAATTACTCAAGAGAAATAAACAGTAAAACAGTTCAGAATGCGATTCCACACACAGTTACTGTATCCATTTTATTCAGAACAGTATACCTGGGATCTGCTACAAGGAGAGACACATATTGTTTAGTAACAACAATATGAAAGATAGAAGCTTAAGTTTTCAAGGCTGCTCACATGCACCAGCCCCTTGAGTCCTGGGAGTCGCTGGTGCAGGTGCAGGTTCTAGGTCGGGAGGGGAAACCAGGTTGCACCCAGGAATCCCTTCTATGTAAACATAACTAGTAAAACACCTAAGAGGTCTCAGGAGAAAGGAATTCAAATTTTTGAACTTGTGGGGTTGGGGAAGGTTCCAGAGGCATGGACAAAATTTGCCCTGAGTGGATGGAGCCTTATTCCTTTTCAGGAATATATTAGATATATTACCAAATACTAATGATAATTACTGCTTGACTCTTTTTCATTTGTGAGCATTGGCTTTCTCAGAAGCACTGCGCAGCTGGGAGTACCTTCCCAACCTGTTACACAGCTGTGAAGTGCCAGCACTGCCACGTGAATCAGAGCTGCCCCCGGTTCTCATCCAGTACACCACAGTGCATTTTAGGTCCCCTTAACAGTTCCCCTATTCTTTTCTAAAAAGAGGAAAAAGTACCTCTAAAAAACGTGTTCTGATTTCCTGCCCTGTAACTTTCCTAATGTTCCGAAGGCAGACACTTTCAAATATGAAGTGCCTCGGGTTGGCCATTTTGTCTCCCTTATACCGATAGACAAAATTACCCAGACTCCAGCCCTAACTGCACACGTATTTGAAGCCGCATTTGCAATAGAGCATCATGGCGCTTCTACAGCCTTTCGCTTTGTGTGTGTGGCGGGGGGAGGGCACAGTGACAGTCTTAAAATAGGATTTGGAAGAAGCAAGTCAGAAATGATTAGGATAGACCTCACGGACAGCCGATTCTCCCATCTTTCTTCTCGGAAGCCCTCCATGCACCGACTTGTAACAGTGCTTAACGGCGTGTGTCTGGTTGGAAAACATCTAAAAGATGAGAGAGTGAAAATACATGAGCCCACGACTGGCTGGATAGAAACTCTGATCAGGGACTAATCTGTGTTACCTCACTAGGAGCCTAAGTTGGAATGATCTGCCAAGGGACAAATAGATAGCTATCTCTGCGAAAGGGGAACAGATAGGAAGGAAAGGAGGTAGGGAGAAGAGGAAAGAAGGAGTTCACAGCAAGGAGGTCAGAAATAAGCCTGGAACTGAAATCTTGGAAGGAAGGAGAATTATTTATTTATTTATTTAATACTCCTTTCCCCTTCTCTCCCAAATGGGAGTACTATTAGAATAAAGGCAAAAGAAAGCTGATGACCTATTAGCAGCTATAAAGTTTAGGACTTCCTTCATTAGGATGTGGTGTTGCTATGGCGGGTTTTTCGTCTCCATGCTCTTTGTAGCTTGGGGGCATGTCACACACTTGTGAGAACTTTACCCGGTTGTTGATACAATATTGTGTCAGTAACTGAGTGATTTGTTTTTCCTCTGGACATTGATTGAAGAAATTCTTATTACACTTTATAGCTTGCTTGGCCTTCGTATGAGAGTCAAGACATAAATTGGACCATAAATTGGCCTCTGTCAGAATCTACAACAGACTGACACCAAATACATGTCACTGGGCTTGTGTTCCAGCTAGCAGCAGGAATCCACTGGTGCTTGTCATCTTGATCAAATGTTCACCTCACTCCGTTTTCCAGTTTGTGCCTCTGCTTTGAAGAAAGTATGGTAAAGACCCTGGCAAATTTGCTGTTTTGATCAGCAGTATTATACAGCAAAAACAATACTGGTGGATTTAATTGATTTCCTCCAAGTTAAGTCTCCACTGTGAGTATCAGAGGTAGGATACATATAAATAAAAGTGGATGCAAAGAAAGAAATATATAGTTATACAGAAAGGACAAGAAGGTATACATAGCAGACATATTTATCCCACAAGTAAAGCCCAGACTTGATGATTCATGAGTAGCAGAGATATAGCTGAGTTACAGAGATTTGTTCTCTAGAGTAAGATAAATTTGTCATTTCAGTTCCTACCATTACGGGCTCTGAGCAGAAAATCAAATATTTTTAAGAGTTGGCTTGTGTTATTAATGAATACATGTAACCATGTGACTTAGTTAAAAACTTCAGATTGTTTTACCAAATATAAATATGTATTTCTATTTTAAAACGAGCAAGATTTGGTGATTTATGAAAGAAATTTTGTAATTTTAAATCAGAAAATAAACTTTTTATGTTAATAAATTCACTTTTTCATGATTTTTATCATTTAGAACCACAGTGTGGTCTAGACTGGATCTAAAATCATACTCATCCTGCATTTAGAAGGTGTCTTTCAGGTCAATATTCATAAGAAATATTAAGGCATGTTTTCTTTGCTTAAAACTTTAATAGAATCTTAGCAGTTTAAAAAATTCAAGGGGCTTCCCTGGTGGCGCAGTGGTTGAGAGTCCGCCTGCCGATGCAGGGGACACGGGTTCGTGCCCCGGTCCGGGAAGATCCCACATGCCGCGGAGCGGCTGGGCCCGTGAGCCATGGCCGCTGAGCCTGCGCGTCCGGAGCCTGCGCTCCGCAACGGGAGAGGCCACGGCAGTGAGAGGCCCGCGTACCGCAAAAAAAAAAAAAAAAAAAAAAAAAATTCAAGATTTTATCAAAATATTTCTTACAAAAGAAGCCTAAATCCAGGTAGCTTTACAGATAAGTTCCTTTAGTTTTTCAAACACTGGAGAAATTCCACTCTAAATAAACTTTCGAGCATAAGAAGGTCTGGAGGACTGTCCATTTGTTTCATGGCACTGACATCAAAACCTGCCCAAACCTCACAACTGCCCGCACTGCAAAACAATCTCATTCATGACCATAGATACAGAGATGCTAAATGCAACCTTAGTTATTTCATCAGGGAAAATGACTACGTCACAACCAATGAAGATAGTTCAAAATTAGACACATTTTAGATGTACTATAACAAAGACCAAATAAAAAATTATATGCTCAGGGCAATGAATATAGAAAGAAACATATGTTTAATTCACCACCCATTCATTGCTAAGTATTTTTTTTTAACACCACAGAAACTAAGACAAAATAAATAACTTCTTAATAGCAAAATAAATGTTTCTTTGATTTGTTAATTCTATTATTTCCTTTTTTAATTAATTAATTTATTCATTCATTTATTTATTTACGGCTGTGTTGGGTGTTTGTTGCTGTGCGCGGGCTTTCTCTAGTTCCGGCGAGCAGGGACTACTCTTCGTTGTGGTGCCCAGGCTTCTCATTGCAGCGGCTTCTCTTGTTGTGGAGCTCGGGCTCTAGGCACATGGGCTTCAGTAGCTGTGTGGCTCGTGGCCTCAGTAGTTGTGGCTCACGGGCTCTAGAGCGCAGGCTCGGTAGTTGTGGCGCAGGGGCTTAATTGCTCCGTGGCATGTGGGATCTTCCCGAACCAGGGATCGAACCCGTGTCCTCTGCATTGGCAGGCAGATTCTTAACCACTGCACCACCAGGGAAGTCCCCAATCCTATTATTTCTGTTTTGAATGAGTTATACATGTAAATGGTACAAAATTCAAGACACATAAGTATATTCATGGAGTATATCCCTACTTCACTGTCCCATCAATCAGACTCCTTCCCAGATACAATCACTGTTACTGCTTTCTGGTTATCCTTCCTGAGATATTCTAGGTGCGTACAAATAATACATAGATATAAAATCTGTTTATTAAACAGAAAATATCATGCCTAATAATAAAAACAGAGACTTTCAAATTAAATACAAGAAAAATCTCCACTCTTTTTAATATATTTTATGAAATTTGTTTACATTACAGTCAGATATAAAACAAAATTTTAAGTCTGTATTTATTGGAAAGAGATAAGTTACTTCTTTTCTGCAAATTATAGATCAAAACACTTTAAAAATGCTACAGAATAAACTAGAAAATTACTAAAACTACTAAGCAGGTTTTGTAAAGTACCTGGAATCAAGATAATCACATAAAGCCTCTCTACATATAAATATAGTGGAAAATAAAAATCTCATTCACAATGGTAACCAAAACCAAAAAATGTAAATTATTTAGGAGTGAAATTAACAAAAACTATGAGCTTTATAGGTAGAACAATTTAATCCTCTCCTGGGAATCAAAAAAGAAACATATAACAACTGGAAGTAAAAGCTTGAAAGTATACAGTTGTCCATATTTCTCTAAGTTAATGTATAAATTTAACAAATTACAATCAAAGTATAAATAGTAAATTACTCTTTATAATGTGACCAAATGCTTCTGTAGTTTACCTGAGAAAATAAAAGTATCAAGCCAGTCAATAAAGAAGTTTTAGAAATCTACTTTCCCAACAAGTTACTGAAATGCATTATAAATCTACATTATTAAAAGCATTAAGGAATAGGTCCAGAAATAGGACAGATCAACAGAAGAGAATAGAAAGTCTAGAGATAGACTTCCCAAATATTATGGGAAGTTAATAGAACAGAAAATGTGACATTTAAAATATCTTTGGAAAAGGATTATTCAAAAAGTTATTTGGGGGCAAGTGGCTTAACATTTGGAGCAGATTAACAGTAGCTCTCTTCTCCACATCATAATAAACTTCCACCCAAATAAACTTCAGATAAATTAAAGATTTGAACCTCAAAAATTAAACTATAAAACTATCAGAAGAAAAACAGAACCACTATACACCAAAATCCATTAGAATGGCCAAAATCCAGAGCACTGACAACACTAAATGCTGACAAGGATGTGGAGTAACAGGAAATGTCATTCATTGCTGATGGAAAGGCAAGACGGCGCTGTCACTTTGAAGGCAGTTTGGAGTTTCCTACAAAACTAAACAAACTCTTACCATGTGATTCAGTAAATTTGTTCCTTGGTACTTAACCTCCAAGAGCTGAAAACTTATGTCCACACAAAAACCTGCACACAGATGTTTATAGCAGCTTTATTCATATTTGCCAAAACTTGGAAGCAACCAAGATGTCCTTCAGTAGGTGAATAGATAAACTGTAATACATCCAGACAGTGGAATGCTATCCAGTGCTAAAAAGAAATGAACTATCAAGCCATGAAAAGACATGGAGGAAACTTACATGCATGTCACTAAGTAAAAGAAGCCAATCTGAAAAGACTACATGCTGTATGATTCCAACTGTATAACATTCTGGAAAAGACAAAACTATGGAGACAGTAAAAATATCAGTGGTTTCCAGGGGTTCAGGGTGAGGGAGGGATGAATAAGTAGAGCACAGAGGATTTTTTAAGGTAGTGAAAATACTCTTTGTGATACCATAATGATGGATACATGTTATTATACATTTTTCCAAATCCATAGGATGTACAACACCAAGAGTAAACCTTAATGCCAACTATGGACTTTTGGTGATAATGATGTATCAGTCATCATCAGGTTCATCAGTTGTAACAAATGTACCACTCAGTTGGGGATATTGATTATCAAGGAGGCAATGCATGTGCAGGGCAGGGGGGTTATGGGAAATCTCTGTGCCTTCCTCTATATTTTGCTGTAAACCTTAAACTGCTCTAAAATTTTTCTTATAAAAAATAGATCAATATTTAATATTAGTATAAGCATGACACTGAAAACAGAAACTATAAAGGAAAGGATCAACATATTTTAGTGCATAAAATTAAAATTTTCTTAAAAATTGAAAGGCAAATGAAAAATTTGGAATATTTTCAATGCCTATGACAAAACCTACGAGGTTCTGGCAACTTTAAAACTTCAAAATGTAAAACACCTCTCGCACATAATTTAGAAAAATCCAGTTACACCAGAGGTCATAAACAACAATTGACACACAAATGCAAATATCTGGCACCTTTAAATTGAACAAAAAACTGACATTTTGGGGATGAAACGTGGAAGGGGAGCCCAGATAGGAGAGTGAGAAGAGCAGGGTGGGGAGATTAGGAGCAAAATAAGAAGAATTTCTTGGCTGGGGGAGGGTGACTGGGGTAAGTCAGCTAAAGATTAAAAAATGGGCATTGGAACTGTGACTCAGAAGGGACGGAAACCATTTTGGACTTGTGGGAGGGGAAGGTAAGGAGGTAAAAGAGTAAATGCAAACAGTTCTTTCAAGATACTTGATTGGAAGGAGGGGGAAGGAAGGGAAGTTAAAGTTAAGATGGGAGAAATATTTGCTGAACAGAAAGCACCAGGGAGGGAGAAGTTGAAGAGCTAGAGCAGGGAAAAGAAAACTGATAGAACAGAAGGCATGCGATCCAGAACTCTCCCTTTCCAAGTGTGAGGAGGGAAGAGGGAAGGGGTGGATAAAGTGGGGTTTATTTTGTGGGGTTGGGAGCAGGAAGCAGAGGTGTTCCCACCCAACAGTGTCCATATTTCTAATAAAATAGGTGATTATTTGCTAAGAGTGTAAGTGGAGCCTGAAAGGACATGGATTTAACGATTTGGGAAATTTGATAAGGCTGCTGTGCTGACCCGGACAGAGCAGTGAGGAGGAGACATGATGATTGCCTGGCATCTTTGAATTTCCATCACATGAATTTACAGTGACCCCAGACTGCCCCATCGTGGTTCTCTCCAGCGATGGTTCACATCCTGGGCACATGTACAGGGAAGGACAAATAGAATTTTCCAGGATTTAGCCAGATGAATGGTTATATAAAAAGGCTGATGAGATGAAAACTTTGAGGATACCAGGAGGAGAGTTACTGAAGTGAGATGTTGTGGAATCTGAGTGGAAAGGGAAGGAGATGAAAATATGAGAAGGCTTATCAGTATAGAAAAAGCTGACAAAAAGTTCTGATGAAGCTTTCTCAGAAGATACATAATTCTTTGTCAAGCTTATGTCAGCTGTTCTCTTCCGTATCCCCATACTGGGCAGCACGTCCTTCCTTCTAGACCCCATCTCCCACTGCTCGCTACTGTTTGAGAGCACCCTCTGGAAACCTTGTCTCATAGATAATCAATGTCCGTGTCTCTTCAGACTCTCACGGAATGTCCTATTCTTCTCCCCCACCACATCCCCGTTATAGTAAAGCCCTTTATATTCCTGCATGTTAAGAACTAAAGAGAGATTATTGCAAAGAGAGCAAATGTATATTGGAAGTTGCACTTCAGAGTCTCACTTGCAACTTTCCTAATACCAGAGTTCTTTGTGCTATTCTATTCAACCCCCTGGAAGTCATCAGGTAGTTCAGGAGCTGATGGAATCCCTGCTGAAATCTTCAAACTAGAAAATGGGAGCTCAAGTTACAGTTTCATTCTCACTTAGAGATTTCTAATGATGAAGAAATTCTAAATGACATCAGGGTGGCTGTGATCATGACAAATTTTAGTTCGGGAGAGAGAAGTCTGGCTTAAATCAGAGTTATACTGCTTCACTTTTTTGTCCTATAGAAAAATCTTTGAGAATCTCCTTGAATCATTTTCTTCGTGTTATTGAAGAGGTCCTACCAGAATCCCACTTTGGTCCTAGTTGATAGAGAGGCACCGCCGACATGATTCACAGTTCACAAACGTGTCTAATGAATGAGAAACCATATGACGAGTTCTTATGAAGTATCGTTGTTCCCCCAAGTTTGCCTCCTTGCATAATCTTTTCTTCCTTCAAAGTGTTCCTCTTTGAAAATATTTTGTTAAGTTTCCTTTGGGAACTGCAGAACTATCAACCAAAACTGTACCACTGCAAGCACGGTTTTCAAAATTAGTCTTCATCGTGATTCATCTGAGTACTTTAAAAATTTCCTAATAGAATGAAGAATTTTCTAAGTACTGAATAAGATTTGATCTTCAGCTACCTCCAATTTGGAGCTAAGGCTGATAGTCAAAGTGCTAGACAGGCAGGAGTCAGATGACAGGACGAATTGAGTAGGTGAATAAGGAGAGGCAAATGATCTGCTAATTAGAAATCTCTTATGTATATTATAGTTATATAATATTATATATAATATCCTTATATTAATTAGATATTATTCCTCATATATACATATCCACATGCAAACATACATAAACTATGAGATATATATTTATATCTTATTGGGAAAATGACAAATTTCAGGGTTGTTTATTATTACTACTAGTAGTAATAACTACCATTTATTGAGCAGTTCATTTGGGCTGTGAGCTATGCTAAATAAATAATTTATATATATTATCCATTAAATTCTCACAATAATCCTGTGAGTTAAGTATTGTTAGTCCACTTTTCTGGATCTAACCTCTTCCTCTTAATCTTGTTCCTGCTTCTGAAAACAAACAAACAAAAAATGGTAATCAGCCACCATGATGAATTTAAAATATAGTCTTAACAAAGGGGAGTCAAGAAAAGAAGGAAGAAACCCAGATCCAACATACAAGTGAAAGAGAATGGAAGAGAGTTCTAGGTCAACGGTTCCCAATTTTTAGTGTATAGAGCATTACCCTAGGAAAGTTTTATTTATTTATTTTTTAAATTGAGGTATAGTTGACTTACAGTAGTTTATTAGTTTTAGGTGTACAGCATAGAGACTCAGTACTTTTTAGATTATACTCCATTAAAAGTTCTTACAGAATAATGGCTATAATTACTGTGCTGTACACTGTATCCTTGTTGCTCATCTATTTTATACATAGTAGTTAGTATCTCTTAATCTCATACTCCTATCTTGACCCTTCCCCCACTTCCCTCTCCCACTGGTAACCACTGGTTTTGTTGTATACAACTACCATCACATTGTAATTTGATCCACTTGAGTTATCTCTTTTCTGGTTGATATCAGAAAGGATAGAAAGAACCAGGATGGGCAAATCTTTAACAGAGAAATCAACATCCATTCTTTTTCTAACCTATGATATCGTCACCCAGTAAATATTTACTAAATATCAACTGTGCCCTTGGGTCTGTGATAGGACCAGAATGTAAACCAAAAATTAAATATTATTCCTCTCTTCAAAGAATTGAGAGCTCTAGGGGGAGAAAATGTTTAGAAACACTTAAAACCTAATGTGATACAGACACAGAAAACAAACCTATGGTTACCAAAGGGGAAAAGGGGTGGAGGAGGGATAAATTAGGAGTTTAGGATTAGCAGATACAAGCTACTGTATATAAAATAAACAACAGGTCCTACTATATAGCACAGGGAACTATATTCAGTATCCTGTAATAAACCATAATGGAAAAGAATATGAAAAAGAAAGAAAACTGAATCACTTTGCTGTACACCAAAAACTAATACAACATTGTAAATCAACTATACTTAAATTAAAAAAAAAAACTAATGGATAATATGCTTTGGAGGCAGAGAATAGGAAAGATAAACTTCCTCAAGTATTTCCCTTGAGCTTGGTCTAGAAGAGTAAGGGTAGTCATGGAATATGAGGCTCCTGGGCTAGACTGAAGAACTTTGGTTCACTCTACTATGGCCCAAGGTTTGTTAATGCAGAATCCCTGGGAGCTGAATGCTTCCTTGGGTAGTTACAGAGCATCCATGAGTCACCTGAAATTTGGTGCAAACTCAGGTACTTACTTGTACTTTTCTTGGAAGTTCATATATATTGTCAGATTTGCAAGGGATCCTTGATCTGAAAAGGTTCAAAAGCAAAGCTGTAAATAAAGGGAAATCATTAGAGCTCTTTACGTCAAGAAATGATATCTGATTTGCCTTTTAGAAATATAACTTTGTCTGTAGGATGGAGAAGAGATGGAGGGAGAAGCCAATGAAAGGGAAATCTCTTGGGGACCTGTTGCAGTGATATAGGTGGAAGGTAAAGAGGCCTTGCACTCAGTTATGGGTAATGGAGATGGAGAGGAAAAAATGAACTTGAGAGCCATGTCTATGGCCTTAGGACTAATTGAATATAGTGAATGATGGAAAGACAGTCGTCAAGGATGAGTTCCACACCTCTTACTTTCATGACTCTGTGAAAGTTGTTTGGCCAAAGAGAGAATTCGTGTTTCATTCAATAGACACTACCAAGTACTGAATTCCATTGTATTCTAGAACTTGTGTTATGGAGTAAGTAAAAAATGAAGTAGAATAAAGATGAAAATGAAGTAGAGCAGGAGGAGGAGAAAAAGGAGAAAGAGGAGAGGAGGAAAAGAGGAAGAGGAGAAAATATCCTCTCCTCTCAAGACCTTTTTTTTTTTTTTTGCGGTACGCGGGCCTCTCACTGTCGTGGATTGGAGTGAAAGAGCCAGGAAAGACTTAGGTTTTGACTTGAACAGCTGGGATAATGGAGTTGCCATTGACTGAGACGCAGAATGCTGTGGGAGAAATATGACTGTGGGGAAAAATCAGTTCAGTTTGTAGTTGTTAAGTTTGAGATATCCACCCGGCATCAAAATGGAGATGTCAAGAAGGCAATTGGACACACGAGTTTGGAATTATGAAAGAGATCTGAAGATCTAAATTTGGGAGTTTGTCAGCATATAGGTGATACTTAAAGTCATAAGACTGGCTGAGCTCATAAGGATCTGAGTGTAAGTAAAGAAAAGAAGACCAAAGACTGGGGCACTCTTGTGTTAAGGAGTTGGGCAGAAAGAACTGCCCTTCTAATATTTCTCCTAAATGTGTATTTTCCTGGTATTTTTTTTTTTGTCAGTGCAGTACCTGAGAGCAAGCGTTTGGGGGTAAGAAAGCCTAGGTTCAACTCCTAACTCCATTACCTATTAATATATTTGACTTTTGTCCAGTTGCTTTATCCTCAGTCCTTGTTTTTCTCTTTTTTTTTTTTTTTTTTTTTTTTTTGCGGTACGCGGGCCTCTCACTGTCGTGGCCTCTGCCGCTGCGGAGCACAGGCTCCGGACGCGCAGGCTCAGCGGCCATGGCTTATGGGCCCAGCCGCTCTGCGGCATGTGGGATCTTCCCGGACCGGGGCACGAACCCGTGTCCCCTGCATTGGCAGGCAGACTGTCAACCACTGCGCCACCAGGGAAGCCCGGTTTTCTCATTTTTGAAGTGGAAATAATAAAGTACCTGATTCATATGTTTGTTATGAGGTTAAATGACATAATGTGTATTTAAGGTATTTAGAATGGTGCTTGGCACACAGTAAACACTCAATAAATGTTACCTGGTATTATTATCTTGACTTTGCTTCCCGCTGTTCCCTGACACAGGGCCAGAGAACATCCATGCTTTGAGCCAGAGTCCCAGTAATACTCATGCAAACAATCACAAAGAACATGAACACTTTGAGCCTGAATTTTAACGTCAGTTCTTGTGCAGCTGACTGAGTTACTCTCTAGAACACTCGCTTTCTCTGTGTCTCAACTTCTTCTAAATCCCTGCTCCATCTCCATCACACTCCTCTCCGATTAGGGTTTTCCTCATGTACCATGGCACTTGGTGTCAGGGGATTGGTTTGTCACAGTTATGACCTTGAAGGCAGTTTGTTATTAAGGGCCACCTTCTAAATGCTTTGTGAGAGTATCCTGCTGCTCAGGATGGCAATTTAAAACATAAATCCTCAAAACCAGAATGAGGTCATCTATTGTAGTCACTGATTGAGATCCAGTCTTCAGAGCCTACCAGCGTGGGTCTGAATTCTTCCTAATGGTCTCTTCCTTGCATAAATCTGGGAAGAGTAGCAGAAATGCAATTTCATTGTGAGACACAAGAGGCGAAGGCCCTATAAAAAATTTGGTAACTATACATTGCATATAGCGTGCAGCCATTCTTGTACTTCATCATAAAAATAATATATGCATGTAAATTAAAAATAAATGATGACAAGCAAAGAAATATTGGAAACATATAATTTAAAATACTGTAACAACTGACATTAGTGGGTTAGAAAAAATGCAGCTACAGAAGACAGTTCTGAAAATAATGAGGCAATGGAGAATGAAGTTAATGAGGTTGAGAAAATGAAAAAAAGACAACTTACAGTACTATTGCACACACAAAAAAATCAAAATACGGGCTCCAATCTGATGTACCCTTATTAAACAGAAGTACGTCTAGCCCTCTTATTTTCGTCAAGGTACTGAATGATTTGGTGTGCTCCACTCATCCAGAAAATAGGTTGAATTATAGAAACTATCTTTTAGACATATCAGTAATCCTTGAAGATCAAAATGTCTTTATGCCCACCTGTGGTTCAGAAGCAACTTCTAAGCTGTAAATGAGATAAGCAAAGTAAAAAAAAAAAGAAGAAAAAGTCCATTTGTTTTCTAAGTGTTTCTCTCCTAACTACAGGGCTCTGAACCTAGAGTGGGCATTCTATAAATCTTGAGCCACTTTATTTTTGTGCATTACTTTGAAGGCCTAACCTTATATCGTGAAAAAGTTAAATGAATTTGAGAAGAGAAATGGAACCAAGCTATGAAATGATCATGTGGAAAAAAATTCCCCCTTAATTTTTAGAAGGCCGGAGACCTGAGCATCGATCAGGCCATGAAAGACCATGTGTATCTGCTAAGGCATTTAGATTTTATCCAGAATGTGATGAAGCACCTTTGAACAATGTAGAGGAATGACATGAACATATTAGAACAGAAAGATTACTCTGGCTGAAGTGTGAAGAATGGTTTGGAGGGAGTCTTACTGCAATTAAGGGAATGATCTAGCTAAAATGAGGATGACAAAGCCTTAAATTAAACCAATAACAAGAATGGCAAAAAAGAGAAATTGGGAGCTATCTAAATGGTTGGTTCGAGCTATGAAGTCTAATTATATTGAAAGAGGAGAAAAATAGGCTTGCAGACTTGCATTTTGAAGGAGTAGGTAGTTGATGGAGTTATTTATGAAGATAAGGAGTTCAGGGGAAGGAGAACGTTTGGGGTAGCAAAGGATGAATTTGGTTTTTTACCTATTTATTTCAAGGGGACTTGGTAACACATGAATAAAGAGGCAGAATACATATTTATGAAGTCCTTGAGAGAAAACTGCTCCAGAGCTTTAGATTTGGGGGGATTTAATATATTGACATGTAGTCCACCTAGGGAAGTGGATAGGGTTCTGTCCTCTGTGAGAAGAATAAAGACTGAAGACACAAATATGGGGCTAGTGGAGGAAGAGGAATCATCAAATTGGATTTAAAAATAGTAGTAGAGGAGTAAGAAGAATCCAGAAGAGCATAGAACCTCAAAAACCAAGTTATCTCTAGCCAATAGGCCCAGTAAAATCAGGGCTCATTTTGTCCACTGAACCTGGCAACCAGGAAGTCAGTGGTGACTCATCCAGGGAAGTTTCTGTGATGGGTTAAGGAAGTGAAGACAGAGAGTGTGCCGACTTGAAGTCAAATTAGGGTCTAATTATTTCAGTTTTCTATTTTTTTAACAATTTTTCTTTTAAAATGAGACTCATTTGCCTAATTTTTAAGGTGAAGGGATGGAACCAGTAGAAATAGAGCAGTTACAAGTAATGGGAAAAGAAGAGACAACCATTAGGGCAACATTGCAGAGAAAAGGAGGGGATATGATTGATTGCATAAGTGAAGACATGAATCTTCAGAAGAAAAGGGACACCTCTTATTCTTGAAGATGAAGGGAAGAAGATGGGAAGGAATACCAGATATTCAGAGTAAAGTTTTCTAAGCTTTGGTTTACTTTGTAAAGAAATGCAAAGAGTAATCATGACTATCTCATAGGGAGGGTTGAAATAGTTATGATTATTATTTCCATAGGGATGGCTGTAAGAATTAAACGAGATAATGCAAATAAAGTGCTCAGCGCCAATAGTTATGAACTACTGCTGTTATAATCAGGTACCCATTTTCTTCCTGTCTTCTCCTCCTGACCTGGGCTGTCTCATCACTGCCACCATTACACCCCCACCAATGCCATAACCACTTCCCCAGGATTAATCATACATGTCCTACAGAGAGAAGCTCAAGTTAGACATCCTTCATGAAGAAATCTTCAGCCATTCCAGTCCATGGTTATATTGAGTTCTTAATACATTGAGGTTTGGTATCACACAGGTTGACACTTAAAATTTTCTCATCTGTAAAATGAAGGATTTAGTCTAGGTTATACCAGTTATTGCTAACAAATAACCCTAAATCTCAGTGACCTACCACAACAAAAATTGCTTTTCTAGCTCACACAAAGGCTCCTGGGGATGGGTGGGGCTCTGGGCAGCTGTTCTCCATGCTCCTGACTCTGTGATTCAGGCTCTGTGCCTTTCACCACTGCTAGGGTCTGAATGTTTATGATCCCCTCCAATTCACTTATTGAAAATCTAATGCCTGAGGTGATGATATTAGGAGATAGGGCCTTTGGGAGGTGATTAGGTCCTGAGAGCAGATCCCTCATGAATGGGATTAGTGTCCTTATGAAAGAGACTCCAAAGAGCTAGCTTGTCCCTTCCACCTGTGAGGACACAATGAGAAGTCTGTGACCTGGGAAAGGGCACTCACCCAACTGTGCTGGCACCCTGATCTTGGACCTCTGGCCTCCAGAACTGTGAGAAATAAATTTCTGTTGTTCATAAGCCACCCGGTCTATGGTGATTTGCTATGGCAGCCCGAACAGACTAAGACAACC
The DNA here is from genome assembly GCF_963924675.1 of Phocoena phocoena. Lineage (NCBI taxonomy): Eukaryota > Metazoa > Chordata > Mammalia > Artiodactyla > Phocoenidae > Phocoena > Phocoena phocoena. Next base: position 48,820,479 of record NC_089231.1, read on the forward strand.
ATGAAACTTCCTCCACAGTTGCTAAAAAGAAGGGAAATGGAGAAGCATGCTCCAGTTCTTTAATGCTTCTACCGATATGTGACCCACATCCCTTCCGTTTGGATTTTTTTTTTTCTTTCTTTTTTTCTTGTGGTACGCGGACCTCTCACTGTTGTGGCCTCTCCCGTTGCGGAGCCTCTCAACCACTGTGCCACCAGGGAAGCCCCCGTTTGCATTTTTTTGTCAAAGCATGCCACATGATCTACCTAAAGTTCAAGGGATTGAGAAATGCAAATTTCCTGGGTACTCAGAAGAGAGGTGAGTCAGAAATATTGGTGAAAAGCAGGAATATCTACTACAAGGAAACTGACTAGATAGACTTTAAAGTTCTTCTGGATCTATTATCCCAATTATTTCATGTCTGTTTTCCTTTTCAGTAAGGTTGTAAAATACTTGAGTACAGAGGCTACACCAAATACAAGACAGTCAATCAACAGATGAATGACTGATGCTATTAAAATTTAAGGATAAAATGGATCTTTAGTCAAATTTCATCCACTGTCTCCAAAAATATATATATTAGGTTTTATTTTGAAAGTAAATAAGATATGTAGTCACTGTTCTAAAAGAAGTTTATCCTCTAATTGGGTGATAAATTAGGTACATTTTTGGAAACTACTAAGTAACATACACACATGGGCAAAATAATTTAGTCTGCTTGACAATGGCAAGAGATGGTACATTGTGGACCTGGGTACTTGTTTTTCTGAGCTACTGACATTTTACTATAATACATATGTGAGCTCTTTCAGGGTACTGCAGCTCCTGTGGGATAATGTTTTAGGTTTTATAGCTGTAAAATGCAATTCACTACCTCGGATTTGTGTTGGCTGAGGAGTTAAGACAGAGGATGTGCTCATTTATAGAGTCAGCTGCTTAGGGGAGTGTCTAGTCCAGAGAAGGCTGAGTTTCAGGAGAGTCAGGAATCAGAACTATCCCTTCATCCTCTCTTGTAGTTTAAGAAGAATAACTGGGGGCTTTCCTTGTGGCACAGTGGTTGAGAGTCCGCCTGCCGATGCAGGGGACACAGGTTCGTGCCCCGGTCCGGGAAGATCCCGCATGCCGCGGAGCAGCTGGGCCGTGAGCCATGACCGCTGAGCCTGTGCGTCCGGAGCCTGTGCTCCGCAGCGGGAGAGGCCACAACAGTGAGAGACCCACGTACCGCAAGAAAAAAAAAAAAAAAAAGAAGTAACTGGGGTGGGGGGATGGAGTCCCTAGTGAAATTTCCAAGCTTAACAATTGTAACTAAGATCTTTTATTTGTAAAATGCCAACTCTAGAACCATCTTGAGAGGCCATGTGAATGGACAGAGTATATGTGCTTTCATGCATGACAATGAAAGGTGAGGCATGTAAGCAAGAAGAAATCCAAACTATATCTGAGACAGTCACCTGTTGGGAAGTAGAGGTGGGTCTGAGAGTCATGGTTCCAAAGAAGTACTGCAGGTCCAAAGGCCATTGTTTTAAAGGAAGTTGTAATAAAAGCTTTACTCTACCCTGTACCAAATCAGGGAACATCCATCCCTAAAACACTGTACAACTTGCTGCCTCCTTTGTAAAAAGAAACAGTGGTGGAGAGGTCTCAACAAGAGGCCTGAACAAAAAGATCCATGCTGATCAGACAGTGAAGCAAAATGCCAGGGAGGATAAAACCTAAATTGGAAAATCATGCCAGGAGACAATGAAAGGATCTCCCTTAACACTTAAAAGAACTGTATTAATGAAAACAACCAAAGAAAATGGGCCCTATATAAGCTTTTTTCTGATCTCAGTCTCCCATAGATTCTATGAGATTGTGGGGACAGAAAGAAGATGTTACTCAACTTTGCATCCTCAGTGTGTAGCCCAGCAACTGGCATCAGTAGAATGGATGAATGAACTAATGGACAGCCTTACTCCAAGTGATAGGCTAAAGTGAGAAAAGGAATAATTAGGAAAGCCTGGTTTTAGTGTGAGCTCTGCTGCAGAGTAACCAGAGACCTTTCACAAGTCCCTTAACCTCTTGGGGCCTCAGTTATCTCATTGGTGACATAGGGAGACAGGGCTGGATGATCTTTGGTGTGCCTTTGCGCCATGTTATCAGTGGTACTTGCATGGACAATTGGCTCCTAAGCTACGTCAGGAAACATCAGATATTTATGGGAAGGTCGACATCAAAGACAAATCATGACCTTCTCTCTAAAGTTCTTTTTTGTCCTTTTTGAGCAGAGCATTGAACTAACTGGATGATCCTTTGTCTGAGCCAGGACAGTAATTCCTTTTGGTCCATATTTGCTATTTAAGCACAGAGAACCAAGTTTTTATTTAATTTTTGAATCTTCACTAACTAGTGCTTTTGATGTAGAAATATATGTTTATTTGTTAAATTAAAGTTAATTATATTGTTATATTCTTATGTTTTCTTTCCTTAAATGTAAAAAATAAGGGAACTGTTTCTTCTAATTTCCCTCACCCATCTATTACAGCCCCCCTCCCCCCCAAAAAAGTCTGGGTAGAAAATAGTCCAGCTTAACCTTCCTTCTTCTTAGCCAGTAAAATTGTGTAAGAATCACCTGGGACGGACTATATATTAAATGCAGATCTCTGGGTATAGCTCCAGACTAATTAAATTAGAAGAACATCTCCTAATATTTGAGAACCTCTCTTCTTGGGCAGGCCATGAGAAGGAAACAACAACGTTATGCAATAAGGTGATGCTAGGATGATCTCAAGTTAGATGACATTTTATCACTGCAGAATGATTTAAGTTATAACGGAGAATCACAAGATACCATCAAAGTACAACAACCTGGCTCCTTTCTGGGCCTCTGTGCGTCATAATTCACCCCATCCTGGGACAGTTGCCGCGCTCTGCCGTGGATAGAAACAGGAGTGACTGCGCTGCCGGGATTTTAGTGCCAGTGAACAAAGACCAGCCATAGAAACTGCTCTGAGTGGGACTAGAACAATATTTATGTGGCTCAGAGTTGTTTATGGAAAAAGGGGTCTCTTTTTCATCTCTCTGACGTGACAGAAGGAGTTCCATAGCCAGGGGCACCCAGAGTCAACTGTAAATTGTTTTGCTTGCTGTCATTTTGAAACAGGCAGAATGGAGGAATGTGGAGAAGAGCGCCTGTCTTTATCACTGGGGTCGGCAGCAGCATCTCTTCCTTCCTCCACCTCTTCTCATGGTTCTAACATGCTCCCCAGGGGCAACTGGAGGATGAAAAACATTCACTTTACTCGTTAATTCTCTGGAAGTTAATTTGGTTTTCCATACACATCTTAGCAAGGGTCTGGGACCAGGTGTGTGTTGGCTTCATCTCTGACACCATTAGAGTATGTTTCTGTCCTCTGCTCGTTCATCTTCATACCCTTCCCTCTGGGGAGATTTAATTCCCAGTTTTTAGAAAAAGCAGTTCAGTTCAAGGGACATTTATGTGGGACATTTTATGCGAAAGGCACTGTTCTGTGTACTGAATGGGGATATAAAAAGTGGCAAAAACCTAATCTGGGAGCTCACAATTTGGCATGAAGTCACTTACAGAAATGACTTTAATCAAGGTAGATATGAACAGGAAGCTAGATGAAGGAAGGGATTAATCAACTAGCAGGATTTGGAAAGACTTGTTGGACTAGAACCTTTAAAGTAAAAAACGTAACTGGAGTTGTTCACACGGCATAGTCGTTCTAATAGCCCAGCCCTGGAGACTGCAGGTGCTGACTAGGTCAGACACCCAGAATTTGAGGACAGGTTCACAAAATAATTCCCTCTTTAACTGAAGCAAACAGAATGAACAGCAACAACAAAAAGACTCCCCATTTGCAGAAGTTACCCACGATCTGTGGTTGGATCGTTGTAAATAGGGCATCTCTTAAACTCTATCTAGATTAGACTGTTTCTCAAATCAACTTTAGGAAACCGTGGTCTGTAAATGTTAACTCTGATGTCATAACAGGAAAGTGAGGGGTCTGCCTGGAGCCCAGCAAAATGAGAGTTTTTCAGGTTTCATTTTAGGCAGTTACCCGAAAGAAGTTTATAAAATAGTTTACATATGTTGTTTAGCTCAATGAAAATAGTTCTTAAGAACTTCTAAGTCTCTTTGTTTTAACTGTAGATTCAATTACAGTTATGTTATATATATGTGTATATGTGTCTTTGTTCTAAGATATCAAGGTATGTGCTATCCAATATGTACAGGTGTTATTTCCAAGTATTACATATAGTATTTTCCAGATATTTTTCATCTACAAATGAAGAAACCAAACCAAAATTACCTATGAAGAGATCCCGAGCTACCTTAGAGGGGAAACATTAATATAGTGTATTAAATTTTTAGCTAACTGTAACAGGGTTTTCCAGTGGAGTATAAATCTATACTTTCATGTACGTTTGTATCTGCCCAATGGATTGCCTCAGCTCAATTTCTTGTATCACATTAGTTCTATAACACAGGGGAGTTTCTATCTTTTTCAAACTCCTGAACAGGCAAAACAAAACAAAAAAAGAATTGCCTAAAGAACATGAAATTGCCAACAGTTATACATATTGACGAATCAAGGAGTTTGAGTGAAACTCATGAGAGCAATGAAATTCAGAGTTAAGGTTAAAATTCATTACTTAATACCCAAGGTGCCCTGCAGGGATCTCAGAGCTGTGGGTGGTCTGTTATTCCATATGTGCAGAAACTCTAGGCTGTGAGAGCAGATATTCAGAAGTTTTAGGTTTCATTTTGACTTTGTTCATTTGAGCAAGTGCAGTGCTTCAGGTCAATGCTATGTTCAAAGGGTGTTGGTATTGGATGTGATGTGGTGGCCTCCTCTCTCCCTCCCTCCCTCCCTCCCTCCCTCCCTCCCTCCCTCCCTTCCTTCCTTCCTTGCTTCCTCCTTCCTTCCATCCTTCCTTCATTTCACATCTTAATAAGCTTTTTAATGCTGCTCCAGGGAAAACTAATGGAGCTGCCTTAGGGTCTTGAACAACGCCCCCGTGCATGCTGCACAAATTTCTTTTAGCTGCAGGTAAACCAAAAGTTATGCTAAGTGAAAAAGAAAAGGTAACAGCTGCTGAATTCTTTTTGCTAGCCCAAGGAGACTTTGTACTGCATGTTACAAGCTGATGGGCAAAATCTTAACCTCCTCTGACCTGTAAAGATAAGAAAAAAATCCTAAGCCTTTTTTCAGGGGTACTATTTGTTTCATAGTTAAAAAAATGTGGGAGATGATTTCTTTTTTTTGTTGTTGTTCTGTTATTTGTTAAGGAGAATGTCTGGTAGTAAAAGAATAAATTGAAAGGAACTCAGGTAGAAAAGGTCTGAGTGCTGGGAATGTAATTTTACAAGACTCGTTTCCTTTACTCTGTGTTTTTCTCCTTGAAGGATATAACTCGATTTTATACTTTACTGTCTTATTAACAGAATGCATTTTGGAACCCTGCCACCGCTAACAGTATCAGAAGGATTTAGGGCTGCTGAAATACACTTGAAGATTTAATTCTGCTGACTTCAGCTTGGATCTGGAGTAAAATCTAACCATAGATTAAGTGTTTAGCACTGTATATTGGTGCTTCTGGTCATAAATACTCATGTCTATTTCTGTTTCAGACAGCTCTCCACAGGTTTCCCACTCCACATGGCACACAATGCTTGTTTCCCAAATGAGGTTATTCTCTATAAGGCTCCCCCTTCTAGAACTCTTTTTATAGACTCAAGCCTCTGCTCTGTCGAGCAATTCATTATAAACTCCCTGGTGCGCTTTGTGATAACAAACACTGGGTTACTGAGAAGGGCCTTCTAGAGAGGGAAGCCTGTATTTCCTTCCAGACAATATTTAATCTCATAGCAGCACTGACTAATAAAAGCAAAAGATCAATACAAAGCTGTATTGCTAGGATGAAAATTTACTAACACAGTCATTCATATCACAGGAACATCTGGTTAAAGCTTCAGGGCTCCCTTACTTTCTTAGTTATGATTTTATGAGTCTCTCCAGACTCCTTTTTAGGATTTTAGCAGGCATTTATAGCAGGCTGGACATTTTAATCTTTTTAATGTGGTTATCTGATCTCCGCTTGGCTTTCTCACACTGACTGGTCATCTTCTCCACTTCTCGCTTATTGCACTTGAATCAAGTTATGATAAGCTCACCCTGTAATAGCCCCCAGTCCTAAACGGGTCTACCTTCATGTAAGTGGCCTCCTGAGCTGCTATTTATGGTCATTTCTGTGAGGTACTGTCTTTAAAACCTTGGCATTTAGTGCCTTCTTCCTCTCCCCATGACTTGGAATACATAAGGACTATTATAAATCATATAGCCAGGCCTGTAGATACACTCTTTGCTAGAAGAGATTTCTGAGGCCTGAGGGGCAAGCCAATGAGTTCTGGTTTATGGCTCTGATCCAGATGTACATGTATGAGGTTAACTGGTTGACGTGGTACCCGTGAGAATCTGACACATGGTATGGATTCCTCACATGTTCCTCAACATGGTGGCTTAGTGGGGGAATTTGTCCGTGGTTGAACTTTCATGTTTGCTGTGTGTGAATCAGAATTTGGTTCCTTCAGGAGACACATTGATTTAAAAGTGGTAGGTAGATGGAATACTAAAATCCACAAGGTAATTCAACAAAATGATGTAAAGTATAGAAAGTAAACACAAGTGTAGTCTTACATCTAATGTTTTAACAAGCAACAAACCTGGGTGCCATGATACTGGAGGGAGAGGAGGAGTAATATTTATGTTTATGCATCTATTATGTGCAGGTCCCTAACACACATTGGTATATTTAACTTTACAATGCTCTGAGGTAGACATTATTTGAACTAGGATTTATTTATTGGACTCCCAGTATAATGCAGCCACTGGGCCAAGTGCTTTATACATTTATTGTTTCATTGGTCCCTCATAACAATCCAAGGAAGTAGGTATTATTATTACCCTCATTTGGCAAGTGAGGAAGTTGAATCTTAGATTAAGTTACATGCTTGGGCCAAATAGCCAGCAAGTAGCAGCACAAGGATCCTAACGTGGTGTGTCTAACTGGGCTGCCTTTCCATACCATGACCGGCAGTACCTCAGTGACAGAAAATACATAAATAGAAACAAATTATTGTCTTAAAATCTTATAAAATTCTTTTGCCATTTTTCAATACCGCCAGGTCATCTACTTCTGTTGAAACAAAGCACATCAGACTCATTTCTAGGGGATATGAATTACTACAGATCTTCAGATAAAAGAAAGACCGCATCAGTTCACTTAGTAACACGTTCTATTTTTTTAACTTTTATTTATTTACTTTTGGCTGCATTGGGTCTTTGTTGCTGCGCACGGGCTTTCTCTAGTTGCAGCGAGCGGGGACTACTCTTCGTTGCGGTGCGTGGGCTTCTCATTGCGGTGGCTTCTCTCGTTGGGAACACGGGCTCTAGAGTGCAGGCTTAGGAGTTGTGGCACACGGGCCTAGTTGCTCTGCGGCATGTGGGATCTTCCCGGGCCAGGGCTCGAACCCGTGTCCCCTGCATTGGCAGGCGGATTCTTATCCACTGTGCCACCAGGGAAGTCCTGGCAACACATTCTTCAGAGGAGGAAATCAAAATACAGTTTTAACCTGATTACTTTGTTTTTTCTTGCCTGTGCAAAGGAAAGTAGTCACAGATGTTCCCTCTCTCTCCTCCTCCAAGAATGCCCTGGACAGGCTGTGAACAAACCCCCTCCCCACTCCAGTCCCACCCCGTCGTCACCACAGGCCAAATAAAGTGGAGACAATAGTCACTGCAGATGGGGTAGCTTTGTCATGCATCCTTTCTCAGGACTGGCTGCCTGGCACAGAAGACGATCTAAGAAAAACTGAAGTGATTTTCAAAACTGAAACTTAAGCTGTTTAGCGATCTGAGTCAAGCCATGTTTGTCTTGGACCCCCTGCACTTTCTTGGTGCCCATTAGTAGTAGCTCAGCTGTTCTTCAATCACTTTAATTAGCTCAATTGTCCTGGACAGGACAGGAGGGCTGGATGCAGGGCAGGGGCTCTGGCAGCCCAGCAGGCAGCACACCTCAAATCTCAGAGACATTTCTCAGCTTCATTTTGAGGAATATTACGGGTCAGAAACACTGTCAGAAACACAGAGCAGTCTGCTCTGACACCAAGAGTTTGGAGGATGAAGAGGGGATAGAAAGCAGAGGAGAAGCCAAAGACAGGCAGAGCGCTCCTGGATAGAGACACGAGCTTCCAGTGAAAGAAGAATATGTTAGAATGGGCTTCTCTGAGTTCTAAACCTCACCCATCCCCTGTCACTGCCCAGGCAGTTGGTGGATGACACATTCTCCTTGGAACAGTGCCCAGTCTCTCCAACAGCTGTGCCCAGAAGGCCATCAGATCCAGGTCCTGGCAGCTAGGGAGCCTCCGTTCCGCCAGCTCCAGCCTTGAGGTACCTTCAGTACTGAAGACAGGAACACACGGATAGAGTTTCTGAGCGCTAGAACTTGACCACGGCTTCCAAAGACTGACTCACAGGGACACACATATCACGCAGAAGGATTTTCTTTTTCTCCACCAAACACGTTGCCCCATTCTTTTTGTGTCTGGAGAAGGAAAGAAGAAAAACCAGCTGTGAGTTTCTGTCTGAGGGGCATTCTTGCAGGACTGGAAGTGCTCCTGTTGCATTCCTTCCACAAAGCCACACTAAGAAGTTCTGTCAACAATATAAACAAGTCCACGTGGGAAGTCCTTTGTAACTGCTGTTTCTCCTGGGGTGGGGGGTGGTTACATTGGGTGGAAGGGGCAGGATAACTACCCCACGGGCTCTGCTGCTTTTAGCAAGGGGAGCGATGGCTGAGAGACCTCAGTAACAGTGAGACAGCCAACCTGGAGTTCTGTCTTTCTTGTAACTTCTGTCATTGCAAGGGGACTGAAGCACAGATCTGGAGTCAGGCAGCCTGGGCTCCGATTTAGCTCTAACATTTAACCCTGAGAACATCTTTGGACAAGGAAGGTAAGTTCTCAGCATACATGGACTCACCTATAAGGTGGGAATAATAAAGCTAACTTTGCAGGACTACTAAATAAGATGATGTACGTAAAGTTCCTAGAACAAGGTAGATGCTCCCTCCGTGGGGTTTTTGATAATTAATAAGAGTAACATGTTGCATTTACAATACTGATGTATATGCAGATTTCTCATCTTTTGCCTCTTAGAGGGAAGCCCTCGATCTGGGATCTTTCCAAGTGTTGGATACAAAAAGCTCCCTGTTCTGAGAAGTGTTGAAATGCTTCTTTTCCTTTCCCAGACTCTGTTTGCTCCACAGTGCCCTGTCAAAACATCTGGCCCCCTTTGTGCCATGGCTTTCCCTGTCCTATTAAAGCCAGCCCCCATCACGTGGCACTTCCTGTTGACCTAAACTTTTTAAAAATTATTATTATTCACCTTAACACATGAAGATTATTAGAGCTGAAAGGGTGAAAACAGAAATGAAAGTTGAGCTTTTCTTTTCCAGCAGCTAATTTGATTCCAACAGCACTGGGGGAAAAAAATGTTTTTATTTAAGAATGAAGAAAGCATTGATTATTTTTTAAAATTCCCCACCCTGGCTCAAGATTAAGAATTCGATAAAAGAAGGTAAAAGAAGGTTGGTGTCTAGCACAATATTCTCAGTGGACTAATGGGGTCATTCCTTTATCTGGAATATTCTCCCAACCAAGTGCCCACACATTATTACGCAAACTCTGGTTTGTCTTCTGCTAGGAGAACAGAGTTTGTCAGGAATTCAGGGTCCTAGTGCAAAAGTGTACTGCTTCTTTCCCACTCCCAGCCCCAGTGGTTCCTCCAAGATAAATTGCTGAAAGTAAAACTCTCAGTAAAGAGAAGGTCTGAATGGGGAACCTAAGAAATTTCACCGGCTTTTTTTTTTTTTTTGTCTGCACTGACTACCCTTTGCTGTGGATTAGGCCACTGCTTATTACAAATTCAAATCCTATCTATATATTGTTCATGGTTCCTTTGTGTCATCAGGAAATTAAAGTTTGCAGCTGGGCCCTTCATCTTGGCTAATCATGCGGACATAAAGTCTTTAAAGGCCCTCGAAGTGGCCCCTGGGGGGGGCCCACTCAACACTTCTCTCCGGCAGGACATTGTTCTTCAGCTGTGTTTTCATCCTCTGCCCCCTTTGGTATTAAGCTCCCACTGCTTTGAGCCCCAGCATCAGACTGTCATGCGTCATTTTATCATGGCCAGTCCAACACCCACAGGAAACCATGTTCCCATGCTGAGCCCCGCAACTGGTTGGAACTGTTTTACGGGTAGCGAGGACCTCCTCCGGCTTCTGGGGATGGCATTCACATCCTGAAGATCCACACAGGGAGGCGGGGTGGAGCAGAATGGGATCTGTCACTTTACCAGCCTGGTGAGGGGTTTCCAGTCACACTTGCTCAGAGTCAAACGATGGTAATTATTTGGAGCTGGGAGAGGGGAGCCAGGGCTACAGCAGGGCAGCTGCCAATTTACCAGCTCCTCGCAAATTGATCTGATGCGCTACAAAACCCGAAGTCTCCTCTCAGCGATCATTTAATATCCGGCAGACTTTACACCTGGTTTCTGAGATTCCCTGAATTAATTGAATTCTCATTAGAATACTTCCTGCCTTCTCCTTCCGCCCTTAACTGTGTATGACCCAAAGTTCACAGCGGAGTGATGGCCTAACCAAATCAGTGTCCCTGGCCTCTTCAATTTCATTTCCCACACCACTGTGTGCTCTCCCTCCTCCCCGAGGGACCCTGGCTCTGCCGTTCTTACAGGGGAATGGAGAAGCCTTCCACTTGCCTCCTTTCTGGAAGTGACATTTGTGACATTTTTACAAACATCTTATTATTTGTGTCGTCTTACATATGGCATTGAGTCTAATGTCCTTTCTTTTGTATATTCAGCAGTATTTTCTCCTTTGCAATGACCATGTTTTCTTTTGACATATCACTGGCTTTAGATACTCTGCTCCCTTTAGTACATTGGAAATTGTGGGTATATTTGTGTGGCACATTATCATAAACATTCACTGTCCAGGAGGCCAAAAAATGCTTAAAAGTTTATTCCACACATATGCACTGTGCACGTACTGTACATTTGTAACCAAATCCACCATACATCCATTTTAAGATACAGTCTTGCCTTGTGTTTACCATCTGGGACAGTTCAGTGATGTAAACCATTTTACATATCTCCCACAAAGTTGTAACTATTTTATTATGTTGAGGCTAATTTGTTCTCCTTAAAGAGATCTCATTTCATTGCTGATTTGCCTTGGGATTATATCCCATTTACACCAGACATAGTCTTATAGTGACATCACCCTGGCTAGAATTTGGAAGGAAGAATGTTTATGGTAGGGGAATACTACACCATATAATCATCAGATTTCTAAGGCAGAAAGGTCCAGGAAGGGAAACACCAAAGATGGAGAGTAAGACTTCTTTTTGACTTGGTAAAAGCACACTCATTCTACAACATTCAACTCAAGGGTCACTTTTGCTTTACCTCTTGTAACATACCTCTCTCCACCACTCATAAATCCTGTACCATTGTCTTCTAGCAAAGCACCTACCCTGCTTGATGAACAAACTTATTTGCACACCTGCATCCCCATTCAACGACGGCTGCCTGAGATCAGGGACTGGGTCTAACTCAGAATTTTATGTTCCCTTCACCTAGGAGAGTAACTCTAGGTTGAATGAATGAATGAATGACTAAGCACATCAATCTCCCCTCTGTTCCAAACTAAGATACGACCCTTTCTAACACCAGGTCAGAGGCCAGGAAGAAGACTGTAATTGCCTGAGCTGTTCTTTCTCTCCATCTACCCTTTACAAGTGCTCTCCAAGCATAGGATGCTCTTCCCAACCATGCAGTCTCCCACACAAACCCTTATTCTGTCCTCTTCATTTTCTGGTCTCAGCTTAAACGTTACTTCCTCAAGGAGGTTTTCTCTAATTCCCTAAAATAAATTTGGTGTCTTGGGCTATCCACTTCCCATGGTGCCAACATGTCTTGCTAACACAGCGTCACACTTGGAATCACCATGGGATTAGAGGGGCAGGCTGCCTTCTGCAGGCAGAAGAGAGCGTGGGTCTGGGTGAAGCCAGCCTAGGGTGAGGACGGGCCAAGGGAGGGAGAGAGACCAAGAGGCATTCTCAGTTCCTCCTTCCTCCCTCACCAGACAGGCAGTTCACTCCTCCACCCCTGGCCCTGGGAAGAAGGGCCAGAGATGTACCTTTGAATCCCTCCTGCGAAATGGGAATCCCCTTCTCTTTGTGGAAATGCCTTCTTCCCTCACCCTGCTCCAAGCAGATGCTGATTTAAACTATAAATTCACTGTGAAAATATAAACTCCATTGAGGCTGAAAATATATTTTTTGATCCCCACTGTGCCCCTGAACCTAGCAGAGTGCTTGTCACACAGTAGCTGTAATAATTTATTGGTGGAAGGAGCAAAAGGAAGGAACCAAGGAAGGAAGCAAGCAAGGAAGGAAAACAATGTTTCTTCACCCCACACTCACTACCAACATCAGGGGTACTACCAGTATAGATCTATTTTAGATTTAAGAAAAGAAGACAGAATGGACTGTATTAAATCTAACTGATTTGAGAAAAATAAAAGCAATAGGGTCCTCTCTACCATGCACACAAACACACACAAACTTACAGGAGGCGTCATTCCTATGCTGTAGGTTCCAGGTTAGACACAGAGCTGCCATCTTAGACAAGTTTCCTAAGGGGAGAAGTGATTGTCTTTAGAGCCAAACTATTTAAAAGTTCAGTGATACTGGTGGTGCCAAAGACTTGACCGCAAATTCTAACGTATTTTTGTGTCTATTCCTATTGAGTGTCTGTTCATTATTTTAACATGTTTTAAGCCCTCATTGAATGCAAGATCCCTATGCTGTGTGCCAGGAGTAGGCATGTACCTGAAACAGTCCTTGCTCTTAGGAAGTACATTACCTAGCAGAGGGGACAGACAAGAAAACAGGCAATTATAATAAAGTGCAATTTGTAGTTCAGTGTAAATTCAGGAGGCCAGAGCAGACCCAGAACCTTGGAGACCAGAGACAGCTTTCCAGAGAAGGGGACACTTAAGCTGAAATTTAAAGTTTGAAAAGAATGTGCTGAAGTTAGGGGGAAAGGAGTTCTAAGCAGATGGAATGACATGTGCAAATACCCGGAAGGGAAAAAAAAATACGTGGCACGGAGGGAAGTGGAAAGTATCTCTAAGACGCTCAGGGGACTGGTCTACCAGGGGGTGGGACTGTCACTTCTGCCCTTGTATAGAAGAAAAGCAGCATGGTTGATCTAATCCCAGCTCGGGATTCCTGGGGAAATGCACTAAACTGCTAGAGCAAGTCCTTCCTCACCCCTAAGGAATTTGCATAAGATCTCTTTGTCCTGCAACCAGAGAAAGCCTGCTGCTCAAGCAGTTAAAAGTAGGTGCAGGCAGAGCAGACCTCGGACCTTTAAATAAACGTCTGTGACGTGTAACAGTCCTGCCTTTCAAGGACTCCTCCTGTGGGAGCCTGGCCTTTCTGCTGTCTTCCACTCTTCTTTACTTCTGTCAAACTTTATCATCTTTCTTACGTTCTTTGAATCACATGACATTTATAGCACCTACCATTGGCCTCCCACCCAACAGCCATCCTCTACTTTCTTCCTTGGTACCAGACCTCCTTGATGTTCACCTTCTTGGAGCTGCCCAGTCCTCATGGAAGGCTGATCTCCTCCCCAGCCCAAAGGAGGTGAATCTTGAATGATCTAAGTCTGTGGATCTACACCAACTGATTGTGATGCAATCTTTCCAGTTAGACACAAGGGGGCGTCTGTTGGGTTTTCTTGAGAAGGGATACAAGGCAGAGAAGTTTCTATTTTTTTCTTCTACATGTTGCCACCTGCACATGAAACCTGTGGTATTTGTATTGGGTCCATGAGGGAAACCGGCCCAGGAGGAAAACATAATGTTCTGAAGACAGCAAAGAAGAAAGAGGCGAGAGACTTGGTCCTTTCTTGTTTTTCCCTTGCAGAATTTTTTAAGTTGGAAAATAGTTGATAGAGAGCCTTAGTCATTGAAGTTATAGTTGAACCAACCAGCCCTGGAACCATTTTAAAGAAAAGGAAACTGAGATCCCATGGGGTAAGAGATCTATCCTTGGCTCTATGGATAGAGAGCCATGAACAAAAAACTTTAACTTCACGTCCAGAGACTGTTTCTCACGTTTTGCCATGTCTATTCCTGTGGTGCACAGCTGCTGGTGTGCCAAGTCTCTAAGAAAGGTTTCTACAGGTACTGATGGAGACCCACTAACTTTACACCAAGAAAACAAGATAGGATCATGGAGAAGATAGCTCTAGATAACTTGGCCATTCAGTGTCTCTCTAATTGGGTGTATGGAAATCTCTATTCCCCTTCTCCTGTCTTCTGGTTCTGTTTCTTCATTGCACACCTACTTTGCTAAGCACTGGAGATGATATGGTGGGTAAAACAGACTATCGGGCCTCATGATCCTAAATTTAGCACATCATCATTTTCTTGCTGCTTCTGTAAATTTGAACCTTCTTCCTAAAAAGGGAGAGAGACCTCAAGGTCAGAAAAGAGAAATAAAGAAGGAGGAGACCTACAGCTAAGGAAAGAGAGAAAAGTCTATTTGGTCTGAGCCAGGCAGTGGGAGACAAGAAAGCTAGTGCTGGTCCCCTTTGATATGGCTTTGTCCCCAAGGGACCATGGGGAAAGGAGATTTAAAAGTTGTCTTTCCTGCCAGGGTTTTGTTTGCTCCTCTGGGACAGGGATAATTTGGCTCACTTTTAAAGCTTTTGGGAAATAATGCAGCCTTAAGCATATCTGGAAAGAGACATGCCCCAATCCCTAGAAGATGAGGATAGACTGAGTGCGAATGACAGGATCCCAAAGGGTATTATAATAGGCTCCAAGTTTAAGGTAAACAAGTTAAAATTTATATTTGGAAACTGGTTCCCTTGGGACTTCAGATTGCCTTGCAACTCCATTCATGGGTGGAATGTACCCTAAGGCATTTGGGAAACTCATATTCCCCTCTTCTACTAGGCTAGAGGGACTGGGTCCTGGTAAGAACATTGCTTGAGACCATCTCAGTGTTAAGATTGGTCTAAACAGAAAGATTCTCTTTGAAATTGACAAAGTTTCCTTTGGTTGAATCTAGTCTCTTGCTAATTCAGAAACTACAACCTTTCTTGGGCCTCTCAGAGAAGTAAGAGGAGACATTTACCTGGACCAAAACCTAAACAATGGTAAAATGTTGTTCCAACCCCCAGGATACTATAAAACAGTATGTATACAGTACCCTAGCCCCCAAGCTAACATTTTAATAGGGATTCAATTACATGAAAATAAACACTAAGAGCATTCTTAAAAAGAAAGAGAAGTCATTAAAAAGAAGCCTGAGCATAGAAGTGGGGAAGACGCCTTGCTTTGTGGGTCAGGATGGAAGTGGATGGGAGTGGATAATGGTGTGGTTACATGTTGTAGAGGTGAAGAGGGAAGACTCTGGAACCCGGCTACTAGGCCACTAACTAACTCTGTGACCTGGACAGGTCCCTAGCATTTGTATCTTTCAGTTTCATCATCTTTAATGTGAAGTGATGACCATCTCTGTCTCCTAGACTTTTTAAGAGGATTAAATAGGTTAGTACATGGAAAACACTTAAAACAATGCCAGGCATACCTAAGCACATGCTAATAGTTAGTGTTAAGGGATAAGATCTTTACTTTGAACCAGGTGAAGATCGTCTTCTATTCCTACCACTGCCTCTGTAAGTCACCCTCCTTCTGTGGCACTGTGCCTTCCTTCAGAAGGATGGAGCGAAGAGATTCCTCTCAATGTATTGCTCCCTGTGACAGCTTTGGTCTTTTTTTTTTTTTTTTAACATCTTTATTGGAGTATAATTGCTTTACAATGGTGTGGTCTTGATATCTGAAGAAGATGAAGGCATCAGTCATGCTGGGAGCAGGCATACTTCCTGACCCCTAGGAGGCGCTCAGTAAATATTTGTAGAATAGACCAAGGTACCACCCTGGTGGAACAAGAGGAGAAATGCTAAAACCAAAACCAGGAAAGAGAAATCACTTGATGCTCAGAACCTGACAGGCAAGATAATCGGGGATCCTATTCAAACCTCTAATAATTACAGTTGTTATTTATTCACTGATGGAGGGGCTAAGGGGAGGGTGAGAGGAAGAGTAGGGAAGCAGGACCATGGAAGTCTAGAGAAGATAAAGAACGTGGGAACTGACATACATTGAGTACCTAATATGTGTCAGGCAATGAGCACATAGCATATTTTACTTTAAATCCAACACCAATCCTACCACATAAATATCATCATCCACACTGTACAGAAGTTAAATACCTTGTCCAGGGTCACTCTGAGGTGAGCTGCAGAGTCAAGACTTAGTTCCACATGTGGGTGAGTTCAGAGCTCTTGAGTGTTCTGTTGCACCTTTACTAATAAGAGTTTCCCCTCAATTCTTCAGCATAAACTGGGATATTGAGCTGGAGGGCGTAGATAGTCTATAATTTGACAGGATGGCAAGGGTGCTGAGGTATTCTTCCCTTTTCCTTAAGGACTGAATCATGACGTATTTAAACTTGGACTCCACCCCACTTCCTGTCCCACCATCGCCCCACTTCCCAGCCCACACAGGTCCACATACTGCAATTCAACTGTTTATGCCAGTAATTACACTTCCTCAACTGTAACTTTTCCAAGCTGTGAGAAAAGTGAGCATTGAATGCATTTCTAAGCTGCAGTATCTCCTCGGGTTCCAAGGCATGCTCAGGTTTACTCTGGATTCTGTTAACCCTGTCATAGCCATTGACAACAACAACCAACAACCCCACCTGGTACCTGACCACCATAATCCTCAATGCCATTGAGTGGATAACTGGGGGCATCTTCAAGGTCTGGTTCATATTCTTATTTGCCAAGAAACGTCATGTTCAGTTAGGGTGGGCAAAGCTTTCTCAGAACATAGTAAATGGACTGAGACTTCCCCCTAGGACATTTCAGCCATCCCTCTCATGGTGGTACTACTTGGCCTTGTCTTCTGGTCTAAAACCAGGAGCCTGGTTTATACCTGGTTCTTTCATCCTCCTCTTGTCCTATCCTTTCAAAAGGTATTGGTCATTTAAGAGTCTTCCTTTTGGAATTCCCTAACTACTGTAAAGACACAAAGCCGCTTAACCCAAGATGACAACACCTGTCTTCAGGCACACAAGCCCCTCACCCAGCGGGGCTGCAACCCGAAGCTGCTAGAAGCTTGGCGAAGGGAGTATCATCCCTACACTGAGCAGTGGTATGACCCTGAAATAGCCCCACCACCACACACTGGCCATTGGCTGTTTTAGTAGCAGTTCTTCTCTTGCCTTACAATTGTAATCCATTTATGTTACAAACATGGAGAAAGGGTTACCATGATCCAATGAAATGCAATGCCTAACATCAAATCTTGAGTAAGGGATAATTTGATAAATCAATCTTTTTTGGCTTTAATTGCTCTTCCTGTAGGATTCCCATGGGGAAAAGCAATCATAAATAGTCACCCCTGGCCTTCATGGGCTTTTCTAATCCTATAACACAACACTGCACGTGGTGCCCTGTCTCCTGCAGAGGGTCATGGTGAGCACCTAGCCCTTGGGCTTGGCCCCCTCGCTCTGTATGCCATTATCAGAACTCTAGCTGCCAGATTCCACATGCTGCTTATACTTAAGTTTTCACATCCAGTTTCCTCACCTCTTTAAGTTTTGCCAAGCATATGCTTGTCTTGCCTTTGGGGGAATATTTAAGTGTAATATGTAGAGAGCTATAGTATCAAGAACTGTGTTGGCAACTCTACGCAGGGTTGAGAAAATTTACCCTATTACATCAAATTGTGGTTATTTTACAGACTGTCAACACCAATGCTTGATTTCTAATGGATGCTTTTCTTCCTTCAAGCTGGGATAAACTCCCAAACTCTCATTGGGGCAGCATTCCTCACTTTTCTTCCTTTTTTGCTTCTCTCCTGCTGTCACTATTGGGTTTAAACCAGATATACAGACTTGTCTGCTCATTTTAGGACACTTCTTAATTCCCTTCACACCGTATTTTTCTTTCACAGCCTCCACCTATTATTTCCGAAGGGAGTCCCCCCTCACTGAAGCCATGAGGAGCTTCTTTTCCATTGCATTCCAAGGTAAGACTATTGAATTCGGCCTCACTTGGTATCTCTTAACTTTTGTCCTTGGCATCCAGACAACTCTTTGATTCTCAGGATGCTTGCTGCTGAACTTCCTGTCTATACAAATGCGCTTAGGGAGTCTCTTGCTCCGCTAGCCTGCTTTTTCGTCCTCCCAGAGCTTCCCTTTCCCTTTCCATGCCGAGCAATTATTCTTATTAATTATTCCAGCTAGCAGTAATTATCAGCAGTACATGCCCCAAGCCACATTAATAACAGAAATCTCTAGGACACCGAGGAATCAGCTGGGAGGCTCCCTCTGCCTTTTGATTTGCCTGGCACTGCAAGTTATGCTCTCTGCTACTACCCATGCCCCTCCCACATGCCTCTGCTTTGCTCTTATCCATCCCAAGTTGCTGCATTCTCCAGCCCTGTTTGATGGTGTGATAAAACAAGGGCAGCATAATCTAGACCTGTGTGGTTATAAGCTCCGTGAAACTCTGGTGGCATGTGAAGCATCTGAACCTTGGCACAATTGAAAGCTGTCCTTAAGCAGCCTCTAAAGCTGGGTCCTGAACCCTCTATTAATCCTTTGACCCTCATTTGCAACAGTTTTTCATTTGTATGTATTCTTACCCTTGGCTCATTTGTCTTGGCTGTCATTTGTAAGTAGTTTAAAATCTCAAAGGCAGGTTGCTGGTGTATTTAAAGGAATGCTCTTGTTTTATCAGAAAATTAAAAAAAAATCAATTTGGTTTGCATAAAAGTCCAAGAAAGTTAGATGATTAAGGAAGTTCTTTTATGTCTACATGGAAAATTGTATGAATGATGGCCTTTTGAAAACTGGTGAACTGGCTCAATTCACCAAAATATTTCAGAAGAAAAAGCAAATGGTAAGGAACGGAGAAGAATAGAATCAGTTTAGAACAGTGCATATTTCTTCCCAAAGTAACCTCGTGTACTAAAATGAATGTGTGTGCTTGAGAACTGAGATGCTGTGTTTCACTAGCACAGCTCCTAACAGTGACTTGGAAACAATGTGCCCATTGGAATCTCTTTTTAGTCCAAAACAACAAAGTTTGAAACATTTGGATATAGTGTCAACTCTGACTTACTACAATTGCAAACCATCAGCGAGTTTCCAGAGAGGTTGCAGTGCAAGGTGCTAATTTGCAGATATTATAGCAAAGATCTTGTTACTAAACTACTACAGACCACATGTGGCAATGGCAAAAATCAGGTGGAAAAGAAAATTTTCAGCATTGTCAAAACATTGCTTCTATGATTTGTTGCCAAGTGAACAACAAAAGAGGTAAGCTAAGTTTTTCTTCTGTTTTTCTTCCTTTTTTTTTTTTTTAAAGACATGGGTGGAACAAGGAGGAATATGTGAAACAATCTGGAATAGATAAAATTTTAAAAGTGACTTAATTTCTCTGAAAGACATTTCAAAGAACAAAAGTAATAGGAAGTGTGTCTCATTCCCACCCTGTGCCTACCTGCTTCCAGCATGAAATACCAATACATAATTGTTGAGGCCAGTGGTAAAAATCCAGTCCTTTGCAAATTTATTTAATTTAAATAAGCTTCCCCAACATTGGGGGAATGTGTTCTCTCAGTGTGCTTCATTAGTGTAGCTTACACCACAAAACTGGCTGTATTGAGAAAGATTGCACCATTATCAAATAATTAGGAATGCCTTAGCAGGTGCATACACTTACCTTAGTAATTAAACCCTTGTTAAAACACCAAAATCCAGAGACTTTAAATGGTTACAGCATCCCAAAGGAGGTAGCACAGAAAGTGATTCTATAGGGTAGTGTCATTTGGGAACAGGGATATTGAGCAGAGTCTCTTTTCCTCTTGGGATGCTTACCAAGCACAGGTGTGCACATCATGAGATGCAATAAAAATTGCAACAACAATGCGACACAGACACCCACTGCACACGACTCTGGGTAGACCCAGCACCACCCTGCTTGGAAGCAGATACTGTGTAACTGGGCTTTGTGTTGCCATTGTTTCAAGGATGCAGCATGAGACCAAGAGGAAATAAAAATGAGAATCTCTGAAATCCTCAGCCTTCTCTCTTCACTTTAGGGGGAAAAGGGCAACTGATACAAATTTTTCATGAAACGCCTTCATAAAACTCAACTCTGAAGTTTTTGACAAAATGCAAAAGTTGGTTAGCTTTTACTCCCCATTGGCTTTTGAGGTATAGGCCCACGTAAATATAAGCAGCCACCAAAAAGCCAACATTCATAGCAGTTCCCTAAAATCTTGCCGCCAGCAGTCTTAGAGGGGTCCATATAATTAGAAATTAGATCCATTTACTGGGGTCTGGTTGCCTATGAAGAGCTTGCCTTCCATATATAAATATAATTGTGATAAATCTGGACTCAACAGCCATGGGGGCATTCTGAAGATGATATCTAGGGGTTGCCATGACAACTCCCTAGAATTCCTGCTGTATTTTCATGGTGGAGTTCCTAGGTAAAGCCTGGAAGCTATCTGAAATAAATCATCAAAAGGTAGGATAGCTGGAATTTGTCCATGGGAGAAATCCAAGTATGTGAGTCCATAAGTCCTGTGGTAAGGAGGCTGTCACTTGAGGACAAATTTCCATCCCTTTGTGGAATTTAGGCTATCTGAAGCAATAGGATTTTTATGGAGCTTGGTGTTCCTGAGACTGAGATACTATGGTATTGATACTAATGACCTCAGTCAATCACTGGTGTAATCACTCCCTGGGAGCAAAACATCCTACATTCCTGGGGACACACACATACCTCAGGAGGTCTGTGGACTCTAACAAGTAGCAAAAGGTATTGTCAGTCTATAAGTGGCAGCTGACTTTCATGTGTAATTATCTTCATTGCAGTAAACACTTTTGGTCTGGAAGGGCTCCTGACACCACCGGTGGGGTTAGGGTGATAACTCTCTTGCCGATTCTGGTTCTGAAGCTCATCAAGCTGAGTCCTAGTTACACCATTCATTTGCTCTGAGACATTGGGGAAAAAAAGGGGATAATACCCTGAGCTAAATTGGTAATTGTGAGAATTGAATAAAATAACAAATGTCAAACACTGAATACAATGCCTGGCATTTAATAAACACTCAATAAATATCCTCTTCCTTTATTCCTCCCCCCAAAATATAAAAAATGACATAAATACAAGACATATTATTATTAACTCTAGAATCTGTGGATCATCAGGCATTTTATTGAGATTCAGTTACTTGGCCAGATCAGTACTCCCAGTACAATTTGCACATAATACTGTAAGTTTTCAAAGGGTAAAAGGAGGTGATAGTTGTTCTATCAGCAGGATCAACAGACACATAGATGTCATGTAATATTTTAAGTGGTAAAACAGAAGACTAGAGTATCTGAATTGTCCATATCATCATGCCATAAATTTAGGAAAGCGGTGGTTATGCCCCTTTACTCTGCCCTGAAGTGAAGGAAAGTTTGAAATAACAAAAAAGGAGATTACATTTGTTTGAAATAATGTCATAACTCTAGACCTGCAGGGCATATTTCTAACATATTATTCAATCAACCAAAACATTATTTTCACCTGTAAAATAGCACATCTACTAGATGTGCTCTACTAGAGCAAACTGTTTATATTTTTAAACTTTTCATTGAAGTGTAACACACATTCAGAAAAGTATACAAATCATAAGTGTATAACTTGATGAATTTTTACAAATGGTAATAATGTTGTATTTTAATGTCATTTAAATATACTCTGTTATAAACGATTAACTTTTTTTGTTTTTGAGCGTTCTATCAAAATTTTAGAATTCAAGTGTTAGAGTTTTTATTCTTTTTTTTAATATTTTAAGTTAACATATAGTAATCTTGACCTTTTTAGCGTACAATTCTAAAAATTTTAATACGTGAAAAGATTTATGCAACCACCATCACAATCAAGATACAGAGCAGTTCCGTCACCCCAAAAGTCTTCCTCATGCAACCTCTTTGTAGTTGACTACTGGCAACCATTGATCTGTCCTCTGTCCTGTAGTTTTGTTTTTTTTAAGAATGTCATAAATAAGTGGAATTGCACAGCATGTAACCTTTTGAGTCTGGCTTCTTTTACCTTGTATAATGCTTTTGCAATTCACCCATCTTGTTGCATATATAAGTAGTTCATTCATTTTTATTGCTGAGTAGTGTTCCATTGCATGGATGTAACACAGTTCATCCATTGGAGGAATTTTGAGATGTAGCTCGTTTTGGATGAGTATAAATAGAGCTATAAACATTTGTATGCATGTTTTTATGTGAAAACATATTTTCATTTCATTGGGGTAAATATTATACATAGGACCGGGATTGCTGGGTCTAAACAATTACTACTAAATCCATCTATGTTTATAGTCCACATTATCTTGATCAAATAACCATTTCCTTCTTGGGGTGGGCAGAGCTTTGGATTTAGAGAGATGGAAATGATCTCTTATGGTCCTCAGGTCAGAAAATGCCATTTTTATAATTTGACATTCTATTTTGTTCTTATTATAGGTAATTATCTATTACTTTTTATAAAAAATAATATACAAATTTTTAAAAATTCATTAATTTTTATGAAAATACTATACATATTTTTTTTAATTCACTAATTGAAAACATTCCTCTATATATTTGAAGAGTAAAGTTGCAGATGTTATTATGCTGCATCCCTAACTAGTTCAGCATCTATCTCCTAAGAAGTAGACATTCTCCTATTTAACTATGATACCATTATCACATACAAAAAATGTAAGATTAGTTTTTGGATGGTGTTTTTTTTTTTTTTTTTCTCAACATTTTAAATATTTTACTCCACTCTCTTCTTGGCTTGCATGGTTTCTGAGAAGTCAGATGTTAATTCTTATCTTTGCTCCTCTGTAGGTAAAGTATTTCTTCCCTCTGACTTCTTTCTGGATTTTGTCTTTATCTTTGATGTTCTGTAGTTTGAAAATTATATGCCTAGGTGTAGTTTTTTGGCATTTATCTTGCTTGGTATTCTCTGAGCTTCCTGGATCTGTGATTTGGTGTCTGACATTAATTTGGGGAAATTCTTAGCCATTATTGCTTCAAATATCTCTTGTATTCCTTTCTCTATTTCTTCTCCTTCTGATATTTCCATTATGTATACATTATACCTTTTGTGGTTGTCCAATAATTCTTGGATATTCTGTCCTAAAATTTTTAAATCTTGGTTCTCTTATCCTTTCAGTTTTTGAGGATTCTATTGATATATCCTCTACCTCAGAGATTCTTTCCTCAACTGTATCCAGTCTACTAATAAGCCCATCAAAGGTACTCTTTATTTGCTACAGTGCTTTTTATCTCTGATCGTTTCTTTTTTATTGTTTCTTAGAATTGCCACCTCTCCGCTTACATTTTCCATCTGTTCTTGCTATTAATTAGGGCCCTTAGTATATTAATCACAGGTTTTTTTTAAAGTTTATTGAAGTTTAGTTGATTTACAATGTTGTGTTAATTTCTGCTGTATAGCAAAGTGATGCAGATATATATATATATATTCTTTTTCATATTCTTTTCCACTATGGTCTAATCACAGGATATTGAATATAGTTTCCTGTGCTATAGAGTAGGACCTTGTTGTTTATCCATCCTAATCATAGTTATTTTAAATTCCCAGTCTGATAATTCCAACATCCCTGCTATATCTGAGTTTGGCTCTAAATTTTGCTCTGTCTCTTCCAACTGTGCATTATGCCTTGTAATTTTTTTTTTTTTTTTTGATAGCGGACATGATGTACTAGGTAAAAGGAACTGCTGTAAATGGGGCTTTAGTAATGTGGTGGTGAACTGTGGGGGGAAGAGGAAGCATTTGTATAGTCCTTTGAGTAGGTCTCAGTCTCTTAGTGAGCCTCTATCTTTGGACTGTGAACTACACAAGTGCTTCTAAGTACTCCTTCCTCTTCCCCCTAGGTGGGACAGGAAATGAGTATCTCCCTTCCCCCAAGTAGTTTAGGCTCTGACAAAACCCCAGCTGGCTAGGCTCTGGTTAATTAGTTTCTCCTGTGGGCAGACCTTGTTAAGAAGAACAGAATGCTCAGATGTATTTCAAAATTGTTACTTTTCTTCTCTGGCTGCTGGAAGTAAGAGGGGATTTTTCTCTGAGTCATCCTGAGAGCTTGGTTGAGCTTCTGGAGGTAAACCTCGACAGGGTGTGGGGACTCCCTTATGAATGGGACTCCCTGGCCTTTTTGACTCTCAGACTTGCGCACATTGAGCCTCCAGCAGTTTGTCAGTTACAGTTCAGGTTTTCCTGTCCTGGCACTGGTTCCTGCAGAGGTTTCTCCTCACAGGTTTCCTGCTCTGGTAAGTTCTGATTCTCTGTATCCAAGTTCTGATTCTCTGTATCCATCTGTTTGCTTCTCCAATCTTCGGAGCAGTTGTTTGCCCTGTGACCTTCCTTCATTTACAAATAAATGAAAATTGTTAATTTTTGTTTGTTTGGTTTTTCACTTGTTAGGATTGAGTGGTAACTTCCAAGCTCCTTACATGCCAGACCAAATGTCCCCAGTTATCTCACAATGAACTTTTATAGTCTTCAGAAATCTGGGATCCAATTAAGTTTCACTCTTCATATTTGGTTGTCTCTTTAGTTTCCTTTAAGCTAGAATAATCACCCTACCTTTTTTATTTTATTTTATTTTATTATTATTATTTTTTTTTTCTAACCATACCACCCTACTCCCTTTATTTTATTTTTTGTCCTTAAGACACAGAAACTTTTAGAGTTCAGGACAATTTTGTCATGGAGTAACCCATATCCTGGATTTATTTACTCATGTTTAGAACTAGGTTAAGCATATGGTAAGAGTATTACATAAGCAAAATTATATGCTTCCTATTGCATCACATAAGGAGGCATATACTGACCATTTTGTCTTTGCTAAATGTGATACTTGGTGTCCACAAGATCTGTCCTTTATGAAAATACATTTTCACTTTTGTAATTAATAGGCACTCTGTGGTGATACTTTAAGTCTGAATATTCTATTACATGACAACCATCCACCCAATGGTTTTAGCATCCATTAATGATGCTTGCCTAAAATCTTTTATTATATTAGGGTTTGCAAAATAGTGATTCGCTAATTCTGTCATTCTTCTACATTTATTGTAAAGAATAGCTGCCCCCTTTTTTTGCTCCCCCCTTTCCCCATATCATCATGAATTCAGGGACTCTTTTTGTTTTATTTATTCATTATTCTTTTTTTGCTCAAATTTTCTCCAATTTGGCCAGTGAAGATCCTTTCACGCCAGTTCTGTGGCTTCCTGTGTCCTTCTGACATGATCTCATTAATCTTTGAGCACATGGTTACTTTCTGGCACAATAAGACATCCTAGATTCACCTTGTACTTTCTCTGCCCCAGATTTGGAAACAGCCAAGGCTGGAATATTACTTAGAAACCAAGATCTGGGACACACATAGTATCATTTTTGGACACAGTCAGCAAACAGTTTGCCCTACAACTCTTCAAGACATAGTCTGTGCATTCTACCTAAAGCATGCTTCCCCTCACACTTCCACCCATGTCTCTCTGTTCCCACTGCCACCACCCATTTATCCCCACAGGTCTGGTTTCTGCAAAACCCTCTCTACAAGCCTCCTTGCCTCCAGCCTCTTAATCCTCAAATCCACTGGAACGTGACTTTTACAACATGGTAAAGGGAAACGTGGGCTTTGGAGTCATACAGGCCAAAATGTTGAGCCCAGCTCATCTACCCTACCGACTGCATGACATTGGGTTAATTAGTAAGCTTTTCTGAGCCTCAGTTTCCTCATCTGAAAAGTAGAGATAAGAGTACTTACCTCACAATAAGTGAGAATTAGACATAAGAAATATATCCTAGCCACATCCATGAAAACCAACTCAGCACTCAGCCTTTTCTACAGAAACTGCCCCACCCACAGCTACTGGAAGGAGAAACGCCATGTTCAAGGTGACTCCAGTGGATTACCACTGACTGAGCTGGGAGGAGTTGCATAATGAGAAAAGAGAGAGAGAGAGAGAGATAATGAGAGACAGAGAAAAAAAAGGAAATTAGTCAGTATTAGTCAATGAAGCTAAACTATCAAAATGAAGAATTGGTGCCAGCTGACCAAAGATTAGTGCATAAAAGAAGTTGCTCAAGGGAGAGAGAAGATTGGAGAAGCACCACGCCCTGTGTCTCTGCCTGTGGCTGACCACCGAGCCTCCCCTCCTTCTAGAGGACTTGCACTCTTCAATCACCTCCCTCCAATATATTCAGTCCTTTCCTCTATGTTAGCTGTAACTTAAAATCATAAAATCACACAACCATTTCCGTTCCTTTGAAAAACATCTCTCCTGGATTCCTTCTAGCCTCCATTCCATATTTCTGCTTCTCTTCCCGGTAAAGCATTCAGAAAGTGCAGTCTATGGTCCCTATCTGCAACTCAGTGAAACTTCCGTTAAGCTTACTGCTTACTTCTAAATTGCTCCAGCTAATTCCTATTTTTGTTTTATTTTACTTGACCATTATCTTTTTACTTTATTACTACCTCTCTGACAGTCCTCAATCTACTTCACAGTTTATTCTTTCTCTGTTTGACCCCAAAATGTCAGTATGTCCCCAAGGATGTGCCCTTCAGTAACCTGGGTCTTCTCACACTGCCCCTGGATGACCTCCACGCCCATGGCCACAGGTTACCACCTGTATATCAATCACGCCCACATCTTCATCTCTGATCTACAACTCTGCTGAACTCTTGACCCTGATTTCCACCTATCTCCAGAACATCTCCACCTGGATACCACTAAATAAATCAGTCACTGTGTCCAAACTGGACTCACCATCTTTTGTTGAAAATCTGCTTCATATTTTCTCAATCACTATCATCGACTTAGTCAGTTGTACCAGAAAGCCAGGGATCACCCTTAATTCCTCCTTATATCCACTGCAGACATCTTGAAGATCTCCCCATCCTAATCTCTCTCAAATACTCTCCCTCTGGACCGCTTTTTTACCCCTGCCTTCTCAGTCTCCCATCACTTCCTGTCTGGCCTACTGGTCTCTCAACCCCCAGTTGGCTCCTCTATTGTCTACATAGCTGTTGGGGGCGGGGAATGGGCTCTAGAGTGCAAATTTCATCATGTCATTGCTCTGCTGAAAATTCTTCAGTTCCCACCACTGAGTAAAGTTCAAAATTCTTAGCCAAGACCTAGCAAGACCCTGATTACCAGTCTCATCATTATCTCCTTCTACATGAACCTTTTATTCTAACTGCACAAAATTCTCTTCAGGGCTTCCCTGGTGGTGCAGTAGTTGAGAGTCCACCTGCCAATGCAGGGGACACAGGTTCGAGCCCTGGTCCTGGAAGATCCCACATGCCGCGGAGCAACTAAGCCCGTGTGCCACAACTACTGAGCTTGCACTCTAGAGCCCATGAGCCACAACTACTGAGCCCACATGCCACAACTGCTGAAGCATGTGTACCTGGAGCCAGTGCTCTGCAACAGGAGAAGCCACTGCAATGAGAGGCACCGCAACAAAGAGCAGCCCACAACTAGAGAAATCCCACGTGCAGCAACGAAGACCCAACGCAGCCAAAAATAAATTAATTAATTAAAAAAATATATTTTCAATGCTGTTCCTTTCCATGTGCTATACCTTTTCATAGAATTCCCTCCTTGTACCCTACCCCTATTTGTCTAAAAATTTCCTAATAGTGATCTTTCAAAATCATGAGTCAGATCATATCACACAGACATGTCACCTATTCAAGACCTGCTAGTGGATTTCTGTTGTCAAACCCAAAGCCGTTATCCAGTTGTGGGTCCTACAGGATCCAGCCCCGCCTTCCGCTATAACCTTATTTCTTTGCCCTTGCTATTGCCACCACTCTGGTCTCCTTTCTAGTCTTTGACCACAAGCAGCTTGATCCACCTGATATTTGGACTAGCTGTTCCCAGTTCCTGGGTTCTTCCTTTAATCTTTACATCTTTACGTCTTACATTTCCTAGTTGCTACCAGTCACTTCTGTGAACTCTGAAGTCTAACTGACCTGAGTTTGAAACCACCCTCTGCCACTTGCTAGCTGTGTGACTCTGGGCAAATTTATTAACCTCTCTGTCCTTCAGTTTCCTCATCTGTAAAATGAGGGTCATAATGCCTTCCTCACAGAATTGCTGTTAATCATAAATGAAGCTAATGCCTGACTCATGGTGTTTAATGTGTTAAAACAGTAGGTGTTTTTAAAATGATGGCTATAAATACTTTTATTTTGTTGAACACTACTGCCAGTGTAGTCAGCAGTATTTCTATTGCATAACTCCTGTGGTCCAAAAAGCCTCAAAAGAGCTTTATTTCCTGTAGCATTAAACAAAACAACACACACACACAAATGTTTCTTTAAAAACCATAAAAGCCCAGCATTAAAAGACTTTTTTTAGTTTGGCTCTAAAATTTCCAGATTTATCTTCAACTACTCTCCCTCACAAGTTATATTCAGCCAATCTGGGCTCTCTTCAGATCCTGTGCCTCTGTTTTTGCCTTTAACATCTAGACCTGTAGCAATTCTGCTCATTCTGTATTTTCTTTCTTATCCCCCTTTCTTCATCTCCCAAATGAAACCTTACATGATCACTCATGTTGGCAATACCTGTTCTTGTTCTGAACTGTTCAATTCATCATCTTCAGTGTGAGAGGAACCTCAAGTTCAGTGTCTCTAGACCGGAACACATCACCTCTCCCAAGCAATCCTATTCTTCCTTCTGTGTTATAACTCTCAGTGAAGATACCACCACCCACCTTTGTCAGAAATCTAAGCATAGATTGAGGCTGTCACCCTAATCGTTCACTTGATGAGTTCACCTCCTGAACTACCTAAATTACCTCCTAATCGTTTTGTTTCTCCAAGTGCCTTGTTTCTGCCATGTTATTATTGTTGACCCTCATCAGGTTTCGCCATCTCTTCCATCACCATGCCAAAGCCTTACCCCTGGGCTCCCTACCAAGCTTTCCCTCAGCACTCTGCCTGCAGAGTGCTTGTTCTGGAATGGAGCCTTCACCATCGCCCTCCACTTTTTTGCTCAACACCTGTCAATGGCTCATTATCTTCAGAACTGAGCCATGCTTCTTAGCATGGCACACAAGGCCACTGCTATCTCTCTCACTTTTTCTGAAAAAAAAATGCATTTATTTCTCACACATCACGGGCACACACACCAAGCCATTCTGTTCAGACTATTTTCTCTGCCTAGATGTCTTCCCTACTTTCATCAAATAAATAACTCACCTCAAAAATGGAATTGTTCGTTCATTTCCCCCTTATATTAAAAGCAATATATTTAATCTGTTTTTTTTCAATATTTATTTATTTATTTTGTTGTACTGGGTCTTACTTGTGGCAGGTGGGCTCCTTAGTTGTGGCATGCAAACTCCTAGCTGCAGCATGCGTGTGGGATCTAGTTCCCTGACCAGGAATTGAACCTGGGCCCCCTGCATTGGGAGTGTGGAGTATTATCCACTGTGCCACCAGGGAAGTCCCAGCAATATATTTTAATTAGGAAAGTCAGATAAGCAAAATGAATAACATAAAAAAACTCCCATTGGATGAACAATACTGACATTTTTTTCTACACTTAAATATAGTTTCTATAAAAGTTGAAATATGCTGTATATATTATAACTTGATTGTTTTTACTTAATTGTAAATCATGAATAACTTCCTATATCATTTAATATTATGCTTCAGTATTACATTTTGATGGCTACATAGAAGTCGATTGTGTGGAAGCACTATGACTTATTTAATCGATCCCCTATTGTTGGATATTTATATTATTTCCAATTTTACATAGTTATAAATGATACTATGATAAATGTTATCCTTACTGATGAAATTGTTCAAACATACACTTAAATTTCCTTTATATAAATTTTTGAAGGTGTATTTGTTGAATCAAAAATATGCAACACTTTAAGTCTTTTAATGCAAATTGCCAAATTTTTCTTAGAAAGGCTATAGCAATAATTAAATGAAACTTTCCGGTTTAGTAGGTAATACAGGGATCTTGTTTTATTTTGTGTTTCTTTTTAGTGAGGTTAAACATTTCCACATATTCAGTAATCATTTATCACTCCTTTTGGGAATTTTAGTGTTCCTTTCCCATTTTTCTACTGGAGTGTTTAACTTTTGAAAAGTAATCTGAAAAAAATTTTATAGCATTAGAACTGTCGTGTGATGAAAATATTTTGCCAGATTATTGTTTGCCTTTGAATTTTACTCGTGGTATTTTTGAATGCTGGAATGTGCGTAGCATAGTCACTAGACTCAAGAACTGAACTGCCTACACTTGAATCCAAGCTCTAACACGTATAAGCTATGTAACCTTGAACAAGTTACTTAACTTCTCTGTGTCTCAGTTTTCTTATTGATAAAATGGAAGTGAGAATAGCGCCTACTTTATAGGATTGTTGTGAGGATTAAATGAGCTAATATATGAGCAGTGTCTAGAACAATGTTTGGTACATATTAAGTGCTACTTGATAACTAAGTTAAATCAACCATGGATTTGCTCAGGAGTCATCCCTTTAGGAAGACATCTCTGAATCCCCTGTTGAGTAAGATGCTACTCACCTGTCCTTCTAGAGCACTGGTTTTAATACTGCTGATTTTATAATAATATACTTGTTTACTAGTCTTTCTCAATATGCAAGAAACTAAAATGGTGGTAAGGGATTGTATCTTATTTATCATTATATTCCCAGTGCCCCCCATATGCCTTTTTCTTCTGTAAACTGAACGATACCTCTTCAGAACTACTCTGATGACACACATCTCACATTCCTTTGAGTTATTATTATGTGTACTTAATTAGTTCTCCAACCATATCATATGTTTCTTGGGGGCAAATACTCATACTGTTTTCTCTACAAGACCAAATTCTGAGTCCAAAACATATCAGACACTCAACAAATGGAGGATCACAAGAAAGAGAGGTTGGAAGGGAGGAAGGGAAAGTTAGAGAAAGAAAGGAAGGAAGGAAGAGCAGCTTTCACACAAGTACAATCGTATGCAGGTCCTTGAGATTCTGTCTTGGCAGATCATGCCTCTGGTTACTGAGCTGGTCCAGCCAAATCAACAGTCAATTGCAGGAACCAAGAAGAAGAAGCCAAAAGTCAGAAACCCTAGCTCTAGTAAACTGTGGACATTTACTCAAGTCTGTGTCATTTTAGTCAACTACACCATTCTCAGGGTACCATGCAGCTCTCAGCAAGTCCCTCCTTACTCCTTACTTCCTTGTGCAGGTGAATCCCGGGGGCACTCTGGAGCCTGAGGGTCTGTGAATGGCTCGTACACAACCCTGGTTTAAAGGCCCTCAGTTTACAGTGATCCAGAGCATTGATTACACTCAGGGTCTCAAGCCTATTCTTGTCCTGAGTCAAAAGAGATGTCAATCCAAACATCTGTGTTTCTTCTATTGGAAATATTAAGTCTATATTCAAAGCAATTTCATAGACAGCCAAATTGATCAAAAACTCATTTACGTGATGATGTTTTTTTACTCTTTGACTATCCTAGTAGCCAAAGCTTGTACATATGATTGCAGCTCATGGTTATTTCTGTAACTCATTTATTTAAATATTCACTTACTTAACAAATGACTCAACAAACATGTACTTCAGTCTGTGAGAGGCACTTGGAATGGGGATGCAAAGTCACATGGGACAGGACATGCCCACCCTCAGGTTCTTAGGACAGGGGTGGCAGACTAACAAGTAAATATAATTAGAATGCACTTTCGTAAGCATTTTGTTAAGTTATGGTCTAAGTGTTATTGGAACACAGGGGAAAGGTATATACATGATTCAGAGCTGGGAAGGGGAGGTCATGAAAAGTTTCATGGAGGAGATGAGGCTAGGCTGAATTTTGAGGAAACATTCATTAAATAAATATTTACTGGCATGAATAAAAACGGGTATGATCCATCTAGGCATGGGGTTCATTTGTCATCAGTGGACAAGATAACGTTCCTAAACACCTGGCACTAATTATTAAACTATCAAAAGGGAATATGTAGAAAAATGAAGTAGGATGATGTGATAAAGAGGGAGGGAGACAGGTCACTAAGGTCAATGTGGAGCTTAGCTGATTCAATTCCAAGCCAAAGATTGAGTAGGCATTCTGCTCATTACCTAAAAGCCTGGACTGGGGTGGTAACTATGGGAGTGGGTAGGAGGAAGTAGAAGCAACAAGGACAGAGAAGAAAGACTCCACATGTGGAGGTGGTGGAGATGAAGGTGTGAATGGAAGAATACTGATACTTCAAACAGGAATAGGAAAGTTGGGAGAAGAGATGCTGGTTTGAAGGAGAAAGTATTGAGGTCTGGAAGAAAACAGGGCCCAACACATAAGAGACCTTCAGTAAATGTCAAGTGAATGAATGGATAGGTGTGTGGGTGGGAAGATGTATGGGTGAGTGGGTAGGTGGATGAATAGATGCACGATACAGTAGTAAATGATACGTGGAAATCAAGGTACTCCACACTCCCATTCTATCTTGCCCCAGTGGGGAGCAAAGCAAAAAAAAAAACACAAACAACTGTAGGGCTTCCCTGGTGGCGCAGTGGTTGAGAATCTGCCTGCTAATGCAGGGGACACGGATTCGAGCCCTGGTCTGGGAGGATCCCATATGCCGCGGAGCAACTAGGCCCATGAGCCACAACTACTGAGCCTGCGTGTCTGGAGCCTGTGCTCCGCAACAAGAGAGGCCGCTGTAGTGAGAGGCCCACGCACCGCGATGAAGAGTGGCCCCCGCTTGCCGCAACTAGAGAAAGCCTTCGCACAGAAACGAAGACCCAACGCAGCAAAAATTAATTAATTAATTAATAAACTCCTACCCCCAACATCTAAAAAAAAAAACTATTCAAAAAAACAACTGTATTTATTTCTTGATATTTTTATCTCTCACTAAGCTATCAGCTCCTTAAGGGAAATAATTATGTTATTCCCTTAGGGCTTGGCACCATGCCTGACTCCCTGGCTTTATGAGTGTATAGTTGTTGGTTGCATGCTCTGTCATTCACCTCTACCAGCCACCATCTGACTGCCTTTAAGCCTGCTGACCATGACTCTCCACTGGCAAGGCAAATGAAACACTCACTTTTCACCCAAGATCTACCACTAATTCTTTCCTCTTTCACTGACAAGTCTTACCGCATACTCACTGATTTAATCTCCCAGGCAGAGAGACCTGGCTGTCAAAACCAGGAATCTGGATTCATCACACAGCCTCCATTCAGGGTGGAAGGAACCCATTTAGAAACTGCCAATGCATACAATCTGAAGGGCACAAATTATTAGGTCAGGGTGAACATCAGGCTTATCGGAGACTGAAGCAGCCCCACGTAATTGGGGCAAATTGCGGTTTATTAAGCTACCTTTTATCATAGCGACTCCTGTTAGTGCAGCTAGAGTTAAGGGTCTGTCAGTTTTTCCATTATAAGACCCTGTTTCAGAGGCTTATAACTGCCACGGAAATTCACTGCTGCCTGAAGCTTGACACGTTAGGGTGCTTGCAGCCTTTGGGTATATTTTGAAAATAAGAATAAAATAAAAATGATGGGGTTATTTCATTGAGATACGTGGCCTCAGCTTGCTGGCCTATGAGGTTGCTGTAACAAGCCGACATTAGCCAGGTGGTGGACAGCGAGCTGACATGATAGACAGTAACATTTTAACATTTTCCTCATTGTCATTATGCCCAATCTTGTCAGTAATCTCCTTGTTAAAGAGCACGCGTTGACATGATGGATGATAATGGCCCCATTGCAGATATCATAGCCCATCACAGAGTAACCCAAGTTTCAGAAGTTCCTATACATTGTACATAAATTGACTGTATAAAAGGTTGTGGAAATGTTTTTGATAGAGCGAAGATCCAATCAGATGCCCCCTAATCATTTCCGTGGATAGCTGTAAGATTTGTAGGTGTCATATTGCTGTCACTTTTTTGGGCTTGAGTTTGTATGGACAGTAATGAAGTAATTTTTTTCTCTTAAATGCGTTGCTTGCAATTACAGAATGCTGCCAGCAGCTGATCTGTGGTACTCTGGTTAGTGCCTTGTGTTCAGACTATAGGTTTGCCCATAGGAGAGGGTATCAAAACAAATAATCAGTACACCTTGCAGTACTTATCCCACACCTGAAATAAATACTGTGCACAATTAGAGTAAAATGTAAAGACATGGGCACTTAAGTAAAACTTGGCACCTAGTTATTAACCACTAACTATTCTCAACCACAGCTTGACTTAACCTTGAGCCTTTCCGGGTTCTTAAGCATGTCCTCTACTAAGAGGTTGTTCTAGTTCAGTAGCTCTAGTTCAAAACATAGGCTCTGATATCAGATGCTAGAGCTTACGAATTTAAAATCAACCATCCACTCTGTGACTATGGGTGAGCTCCTGAATTACTGAAGGTCTCTGGTCCTCTTTTCGCATCTGTAAAATTGGAATGATAACAATACCTACTTCGTAAGTTGTTAAGAGAGTTAATTAGGAAAATATATGTCAAGGACTTACAGCCCCAGTCCCAAGCCCCTTGATATTGTTCCTCATCAGTAAAAAAAAAATATATATATAGGGACTTCCCTGTTGGCACAGTGGTTAAGAATCCGCCTGCCAATGCAGGGGACACTGGTTCGAGCCCTGGTTCGGGAAGATCCCACATGCTGCAGAGCAACTAAGCCCGTGAGCCTGTGAGCCACAACTGCTGAGCCTGTACTCTAGAGCCCTCGAGCCACAACTACTGAGCCTGCACTCTAGAGCCCTCGAGCCACAACTGCTGAGCCTGTGCTCTAGAGTCCGTGAACCACAACTACTGAGCCCGCATGCCACAACTACTGAAGCTCGTGTGCCTAGAGCCTGTGCTCCACAACCACAAGAGAAGCCACTGCAATGAGAAGCCCGTGCACCACAACAAAGAGCAGCCCCCGCTCACCACAACTACAGAAAGCCTGCGCGCAGCAACGAAGACCCAATGCAGCCAAAACTTAATTAATTAATTAAAAAATATATATATATGAGTCTGCATATCTTAATATATGTATAAAATATTTCTACACTTATAAATTAAATGAAGTACCACTAAACTAAAATATTATACATGTTTTAAAACATACACAAAAAACAGAAATTTTAAATGATTGAAATAAACTATTTCAAAACATATTTTCATCTGTTTCATTAATAATACAGAATACATATTTGCTCTCAGGGAAAATGATTACTATACTTAGATAACATTTTATATTATTATACTGAACTAACATTTTTATGAGAGCAATGTGTTTAAAATGATTATTTTTTTTTAAATTTTGCTATAGCATAGTGATATAATTAATTTAGAAGTCTGTTTCTACTTTGTTTTAGTGACCATCACAGTTTAAAATATACTTCATTAAAATATGAATATTGAAATGAAAGACATAAATTTCTGGCTACACTTATTAAAATTTGCAAACCCGTACACCACTTATGGAAAGATTTTGGTTGAAATTCAGTTAGTAAATGTTCATCTTGTCTGGTTTCAGTCAGTTATTTTTGAAAATAATCAGAAATCATTGTATTTTACTGAATAGGTTCGAAACACTGTGAAACTCTTTATTTGGAAGATCTGTAAATGGGTAAGATTTGTTTCTGGATTTGCTTCTAGGTTTAAAAGTTTTGGTAGGTAACAGAATTTTCAGGAAAAACAATCATTATGATGAAAACACTTCCAATATCTTTTTTAAAAAATGCTCTTTCCATGTCAGAGATTATTTTCCTAAAATACCTATTTTCTCTCTCATTGTTTAGTCACATTTATCTGCAAGGTATAGATGAAGTGTGTTGATTTAAAAAAGAAAACAAAAAAATTCTAGACAGCATGTTATTGACAGACAACCACATTTTATCACAGAAAACAACCTAGCAAATTTGGGGCATATCTTTTTGCTTAAAAATGTGTAATTCATGATTAAGTTCAGTAACTTTTATGATACATTTCTAGGAATAATTGGAGAACTTCTCTGTGGTACCAAGCATTTTCATAGTCACACCCATGTCATAACAAAGTATTATAAAAATTCTACTCTTAAAACAGCCTAACAAAATGGGAAAAGTATTTGCAAACCATATACTTGATAAGGGGTTAATATCTAAAATATGTAAAAAACTCATACAACTCAATAGCAAAAATTCAAGTAACCCAATTAATAAATGGGCAAAGGACCTGAATAAACATTTATCCAAGGAAGATACAAGAAAGGCCAATAGGTACAAGAAAAAATGCTCAACATCACTAGCCATTAGGCAAATGCAAATTAAAATTACAGTGAGATATTGATATTGCCCCGCACCTGTTAAAATAGCCATCATCAAAAAGACAAGAAATTACAAATGCTGGCATGGATGTGGAGGAAAGGGAACTCTTGTGCACTGTTTGTGGGATGGTAAATTGGTACAACCAGTACCAATGGAGGACCCTTAAAAATTAAAAATAGAAAGAAAAACTGCTGTATGATCCAGCAGTTCCACTTCTGGGAATATATCCAAAGGAAACAAAAACACTAACTGAAAAAGATATCTGCACCCTCAGTACATAGCAGCATTATTTACGATAGGCAAGACATGGAAACACCAAAGTGTGTACACTGATGGATGAATGGATAAAGAAGTTGTGTGTGTGTGTATATATATATATATATATAAAATAATGGAATATTATTCAGCCATAAAGAAAACTAGAAAAAATCTACCATTTGGGACAACATAGATGGACCTTGAAGGCATTATGCTAAGTGAAATAAGTCAGACAGAGAAAGACAAATACTGTGTGATCTCACTCGTCTGTGGAATTTTATAAAAACACAAAACTTGTAGAAAAAGAGATCAGACTTGTGGTTACCAGAGGCAGAGGGTGGGGGGAAGGGGAACTGGGAAAAGGTGGTCAACAGGTACAAACCTCCAGATATAAAGGTAAACAAGTACTAGGGATGTAATGTACAACATGATGACTACAGCTAACACTGTTGTATAATATAAGGAAAGTTGTTCAGAGAGTAGATCCTGAGAGTTCTCATCACAAGGAGAATTTTTTTTCTCTTTCTTCTTTTTCTCCATTTAATGTATCTATATGAGATGATGGATTTTAGCTAAACCTGTTGTGGTAATCATTTCACAATATATGTAAATCAAGCCATCATGCTGCATGCCTTAAACTTATATGGTAATGTATGTCAATTATTTCTCAATAAAACTGGGGGGGAAATTCTACTCTTTAAAGAATTCAGCCTGTAAATCCACTTATCTTGGTTCACATAAACTACACATCATGATAAACTAGAAAATGAACAAATGATGGGGCCACGGCCCAAACCCCCTGCACACTGCAGAATTCCCATTTCCCTTCAGGCCCCCTTAATAATCTAACATGACTTGAGAGGGTGCTTCCATAAATCCATATATTAAATACCTGTCATGCTCATTTTTCTCTTTATCACAATAACAATGAATACAAATACAAGTTCAGTGTTTTCTCCCCATATCTCAGTGGGTAGTCTTGCTGATCCCTGGTGCACAGCCCACCCAGTCAGTCCTTGGGGACTACTGGTTCTGCAGGGTGGTGGGACACAGTGAGTAGCCAACATTTGCCAGCCGCCTCTATTACCTTTCTAACGTATCCCAATCTTTATCCTAAAGAAGTGTTCTTAATCTTTCAGAAGAGCTATCACACTCCTTCAAGGATCTGATGGAAGCTATGCACTCTCCCTCCAGACAAATCTATACACGTACACCTGCAACTTCACACACATCTTTCAGAAGGTCTACACCTGAGCTTGAGAAGGCCTTACTTAAGACCTAATAAACTTGCTAAAACATGTGAAACTTGGGGGATTTTAGTATTGCTGGATATGAAGCCCCTTACAGGTCATCTAAAGCCTCCCATCCTCCTTATTATATATTTATCTAAATAGACCTGTGAGTCTAAATAAAGGGGTTCCCACCATCCCTTCTTGATCCTTTCTATTCGTGCTCCGAAACAGATGGACAGACATCACTGTCACTCAGTATTCACTGGAGAGCAGCATTAACAGGTGAATTCTTGCCTTGAATCAGCTGTTTGAGGAAGTGTCTCCAAGTTTTCCTAGCCCAACAGAGATCAGGTTTTGCTAAATTAACTTAAATGCAAAGTGTAAGTTTACTCTTTAACCAAAGGAGCACAAATCTGGTTCAGAAGTGGCTTTCTGGAAGTCTGCCTGCTGGGAGATTAAAGTCCTGTCCAGTGAAAACTTTCATCCAAAGATTATATATGTATGTGAAATTTTGGATGATAACTTTTCATACAATATTTTGATTAAAATAGTAAGAATTTTAAATAGAAAGTTAAAGTTCCAGAGGCTATTAAAAAATGGCATCTGAAATATCTTCCTAAATCTTGAACCTCTTTTCTTTCTCATTTGTCTTATTGTCTCTTTAGCGTAATTTCCTGTTCAACTGGCACTTACCCTAAAATAAGGGATGGGTATGGTAATGAGGCTTAACGTTTTCCTGTGTGTTTGTACACGTGTACTCACTGGTTGCTGAAAAATGACAAGAGTTTTTGTATCTCTGTAAAATTACAAAATGTCTCTTGCATTGCCGTCTTGCTTCTCTATAATGTCCCCTGACGTTTCTACTTATATAGAATGCCAGATATAGGTCGTCAAAAGTCCCCCTGAAAAAGGAGAAACTAATGATCTTTTTCCAGTTCATCACAGCACCAAATCCCAATGCTATATTGTGCATTTTTTAATAGAAGGGCACGTGAGCCATCCTATATCAATACATGTGTAAGAGGGTTAATTGGTTTTTAAATACTCTTGCTTTCCTCTTTACCTTTCCAAATGCAAGATTTTTCTCAATCAATCAGACAACCACCTTCCTGGGGGTAGATGATAACATTTGCTGGAGGAATGTAAAGGTAAAGATCTCGGTAATATTCAGCTTTTGAAATTCAAAGTAAGTCCGACTAATACCTTACAAGTCAGAATGTTGTCCTGAGAGCAGATTTTCTAAATTCCCTTATCTCCTGATGTCAGGTGAGCCTGTTCCATGGCTCCATGGTAGCAGGAAAATATGACATAGGAAAAGTCAAAGTAAAATCCCACCTTTTTTCTAGCTCAGGGCGTTGTAGCAAGCAAGAGGGGGAAGGGGAGGGGGAAGAGGCGGGCGAGAGGGCCCAACCTCATCAACAAGGATATACTTCCCGTGCATGTATGAGTTACAGTGTGAGCTAAACTTTGCAGCCCTGCTATATGTGGAATGAGATGTCAGTGTCCCCAGTGGCGAAGTTGTAGAAGCTGAGGTACATGTGCCGGTGTATCTCTGAGTTATAAGCGTTCAGAAAAACGCTTCAGCAGCCGTAGTAATCACTGATTTTGGAGACATATTACTGACTTGGAGATAGAAAAACGAATCTCATTAATGTAATTGACAGACCCAGAATTTATTTCGATTTTGGTTCTATTTATATAAACATTGACTTACTGAGGTATCTCTTGGTTGATACCAAAAGGCTTAAGTTCTACTTGTGTTATTAAGTCACTTTGGAAACTGGAGTATCATATTTGTCCAAGGAGCCTATACTACTGGGCTCCTCCTCCATCAAATAGAAATTTCATAAACACAGTTGAGAGAGTACCACAAGTTACCACATGACAGAGTGAAATTAAACCCCATTGTTGAGGGCAAGGAGCTGAAGAAAGCCAAGAACAGGAGTGAATGGACAGCCATAGAGATGGGTCCCCATGCCTCTGTCCCTCTCACTATTAAGATTCTGAAGCCCTTAACTTTTTAGCATTAATTATTCATTTGAATTAGACATAGCCACGGAGTTGTTTTAATGAGCTTTAATGGCAAATAGCCAAAGCATCAGGCCTTTCCTCTTGCATGGTACCTGAGGCGATTCTCTCCAGATCCTTCCTGTCCTCATCTGTAATAAAAATACTCTTAACCCTTAATGCCTCTAGCAGGGCTGTCAATGGCCCGTGGATACTTGACATGCTTCCCGGAGAGGTAAAGTGGGGAAAAGGAGGGATGCGTAAGAAACTGCAGAGAAACGCAAAAGGAATAATCAGGCTTACATAGTAATGTCTCTCTAGTCATAGTAGGAACTGCCTTGATATGTTCTGTGTTGTGAAGGAACATCATAAAATTAAAAAGACTTTATAAACAGTCTTTAAACAGTCTTTAAACCATAGAAGCATAAAGGTGAGGCCTAGTTAAGGATTTCTTGTCTAAACTTTCAAATATCAGAATTCTCCTTGTAAAATATATCTATTGTTTAGTAGTTGCACATACAACTTGGTACAAATTTCAAGAAATTTACATGTACAAATGTAGGATACAGTCTATAAATGCTTGCTAAATGAATGAATTTAAGCAAAAAAATAGAGGTGCCTTTTGTGGGAAGCTATAGAATTCCATCACTAACTAACAAAAGATCTACTTTTTATGGCCCCATCATTCCTCCACCATATTCCAGGCTATCAATTAGCACTAAAAACACGTGTCCATGATGTGCCTGCTCTATCCTTGCTTTGTCTCAGTCCCTTCCTAATAAAAATGTAGAAGGGGGCAATGCACATTAACTTCTGAGGGCCTGTCAGGACTCTTTATAGTACATTTCCTTTAAAGCTCTATTTGTTTCCCCAAAGTTTAAATAAATTTGAATCCTTCTCCAAATACTCAGATTATTTTCTGAAAATGACTGAGGCACTAGGGAGAACTAGAACTAGAGGCTGTTTGATTGTATTTGGCCAAGTTGAGTAATAGGGAGAGCTTAGCAGAAACAGATATGGGAAGCCCGAGGTCTGGAAGCTCTTTTTCTATCTTGGTTTGACTGTAGTTCTGGCAGAGAGTAAGTCACCAGAAGTTGCTGCTACAACTTGTGGACAGAAATGAGGGAGATAACAAGTTAAAAATAACTCTTGCTTTCCCAGGATCAGCCTAGCAAGTACAAATAGAACTTTGAGGGCTAGGCGGAGTGCTAAAGAGATAGACACTCTTCCAGTTGCCAGATGTCTGGCTATATAACGTTTTGGCACTTTATGCAACATAGAGGCAGATCTATGGATTGGATCTATAAACATTACAGTTACCATCTGACTGTTCAGTGGCCTCCGTCCAGTTTCTAGTGGACAGGTGTTTGAATTACAAAAAAAAAAAAAACCACCCTCACAATTGGAGCTACTAATTGATATGCTTGTTGGAAGGCCCAGAAACAAGGCCAAGAACTGAATGGGCATGAAGGCAGAAATGTTTCCCCTTCCTGGTGGTCCCTCCTGTCTAAATTGGAGGCATTTGGGGAGAGTTTTGCCTGGCTGCTGTGTAGGTCTGTGATTAGATGGCATCAGTTCTCCCTGCTTTGGATTTGAGGCATTTCCCAAGCCCTTAATTAACTTTTAAAAATATTAAAGATTACAGAGCTCCTTTTTTCTCTCGGTTCAGCTTTCACAGTTTCTGTGGTGGCTTGACTTATTTGCAAACTTACAATACACAATTTGGGTTTTGTTTGCAACTCAGAATAGAGGCTTAATGAATTGTTGCTGTTTCTCTAAGAACATTGGCATAAAGGGCAGCTCTAGCTATGAAGACCCACCAGATTCTGGGCATCCCTGAGGACATTTCTGCTCTTTCACACACCAGAGACCCAACGCTGGGCCTAATGGGCCATAGGTAGGACCAGAGGGCATGCATGAATGTGCAGTATATTTAATGGTACACAACACATTTGAATTTCTAAAACTTTGTTTGCCCTTACAAGAGCTTCTGAGTAAAACGGAGGATTATTTATTTCATCCTATAATCTGTACTGCATTTACTAATAGAGCTTTGAAGAACAAAGTGACCTCATCATTCTTTGAAATATAGGCCCTAAAAGAGCAAGTCTTATTTTTAGTTATTTAATAAATTTCTTCCTTCACAAGTTTCTAATTTAGTGTGCCTCTGAATCACAGTCAATAACGTATCTAATGCTGATAATAGCATTGGCATAAGAACACTTTTCACCTCGGTGGGGTTCCTGTTAGGTCCAACAATTTTGCAGGTGATATTGATAGTGGCAAACGAGGCAGAAATCATTCCCTGTTAACTTTTTTTGATGAGATACACTGTGTTTGTAGTGAAGTTTGCATAAAGAGCTGTGATGAATAAGAGACCTTGGGTACAAGAGTAAATGCAATGTTAAATGTAAAAGTCTACTAAACGTGAGTATACTTGACCCTTGAACAGCATGGTTTGAACTGCAAGGGTCCACTTATACGTGAATTTTTTTCAGTAAATGCCTACTACAGTATTACACCATCTGCCATTGTGTGAATTTGCCGATGCTGAACTGTGGATCCAGAGGACTGTAAAGTTATATGCAGACTGCCAGGAGGGTTGGTGCCCTAACCTCTTCGTTGTTCAAGGGTCAACTGTAATTTGTCATCAGCTTTCCATAAATGCAACTGTTTGAGATGTAGTGCTTTTTTTCTTCTTTTTGGAAACTAGTAATTTAAACTACTGACAATAACAATGTTTGCTTTAAAAAAAATTGCATCAGAGAACTGTCTCAGTAACCTGGAAACATTTTTCAAAGCCCGAGTGACTACTAATGTATCTTTTTATACAGTAGTTAATAAACTGACCAGCCAATTCTGCCAAACCACCAATCCGAATAAATGTTATACTTTACGAGACTGATGGATAGTATAGTTGATTTCAACCAGTTACCCCACTGGAAGCTGTTGAGCTAATCGTGAGCAGAGGCTGAGCCCAAGGGTCAGACCACGTGCTGAAGACCTTCCTGTTTATTTCTTTGCTTCTTTCCACATTGACCACAGATTCCAAGGGCTAGAGAGGACAGTGGTGTGAGGTCCTGAGTCCTCAGCACTAATGGTACCCAGGCAGCATGTCACTAAAGGCAGATGCTTATCCGAATGCACTACTGTATAATGTATATATACACGTATACATATATATGTATACGTGTATATATGTATGTGTACATGTGTATATATGTATATGTGTATAAATGCAAATAGTATGCATATATAAATACACATATTCTATATAGACAGGTATATATTAAATATATATATTAGAATAATTATATTTACAGGCCACATTTTAAAAATCCAACATGAAGTAATTTTATTGAGCTTCAGGGAGGAATATAGTTTTTAAATTATTTCTTTATCATAGAAAATATCAAAATACACAAGGAGAATAATAATATAATGGACCTCCCATATACTTACTCTATCCCCAACTTCCACATTTATCAACTCTTGCCAAATCCTGTTTTACCTATGTTGCATCACTCTTCTTGCCCTCCCAGATTATTTTGAAGCGAATTTCAGTTATCTCATCATTTCATCTGAAAGTATTTTAGGTTGTACATCTGAAAAAACAGACTCATTGAAAAAAACACACCTGCCAAAGCATGATCACACTTGTAAAAATTGACAATAATCCTTTAATATTATCTAATTTCTAGTCAGTGGTCGCATTTCCCCAACTATGTTGTAAATTTTTTAAAATTTTGTTTCTTTGAAGTGGGATCCAAATAAGGCTCACACATTGCCCTGGTTTGATTTGTCTCGTTTAATTTATAGGTTCATATTCTCCCTTTCCCTTTTTCTTCTTAACAGTTTTTGTTGTTGTTGAAGAAGAAATTGTGTTTTGCCTATAGAATTTCCTACGGTCTGGATTTTGCGAGTGTCATTTAACATGTATTCCCCATAAATTGATAGATCTGAGGCTTGATCAGACCCCAGTTTGACTTTTGTGGCAATGCTACTCATGGGTGGTG
Source organism: Phocoena phocoena (assembly GCF_963924675.1). NCBI lineage: Eukaryota > Metazoa > Chordata > Mammalia > Artiodactyla > Phocoenidae > Phocoena > Phocoena phocoena. The sequence continues at coordinate 48,864,584 of NC_089231.1, forward strand.
TGTTGTACCTCCGCTAGGAGGGGCATAGTGTCTGGTGTCTCTCTTTGAGATGTTAGCAGCCACCAATGACACCCACCTAGGTCCCTTAGGATCTAATTCATGTACTTCATGAGAGGTTGCAACATGGACCTCTTCTACTGTATCATTCCTTGTTCATTTAGTTGGTAGAAGACATCTGTAAAGAGGAGTTTCCCCTCATCAACTACTAAGTTATGCTGAGGTATAGCTCATACGCCAGAGGCAGGATTCATGTTTGATTATTTCCCAATTTTCACTGAAAATCACAATTGTCAGTGACATCAACGTAGTCAGTTACTTGCTGAATCCCAACAGTCTCAGAATAACGAAACCAGCATCATCACCAATATTTTTTTCTTCTGTTTTTATTTTGGGGGATGGGTAGTTCTTTGTCTTTAGAGTATATTCCAATAAAGATGTACAATAAAATATATTCTAACATCACCTGGATACTTCTCTGTATATTTATGCCACTAACTGGATGTGTATTAGGTCCATTTATCTCATTTTTCTTTTACTTTTTAGTATTTTTTTTGAACATTTAACTTTGTTACATAAAATATTTACGTGATTCCAAAATCAAGTCTTCAAGATATATTCAAAGAACTCTAGTTACTATCCCTAACCCTTCCATGCCATTCACTCCCTCTCCTTAGCTAACTAGTTTATTTTATGATTTATAAATATTTGTATTATTTATAAATATATTATTTATTTTAAAGAGAAAATAAATACATACATATAGATATGCATTTGCATCTCCCTTTCTTAGATAAAAGGCAGTAAAGTATACTCACTTCTCTTTATCTTGTATTTTTCACTTAACACTACATCATGGAGGTAACTCCATAGTTGAATATGAATATATTTCTACTCCTTTTCACAGCTGCTTAATACTTCATTGTGTAGCTGTTCCACAGCTCACTCAACCAGTCCCTTATTAATGGCATTTGAGTTGCTTCCAGTTTTTGTTCTTACTAAACTGTAATTTCTAGCTTTGTAACTATATCTTAATGTTTTTGCCAATGTATCTTTAAGATAGATTCCTGGAAATAGGATTGATGGGTCAAAGGGTAAATGCATATATAATTTTGCTAGATTTTTCCAAATTTCCCTTCACAGGGGCTGTACCATTTTTTATTTCTTCCAGCAACATTTGAGCATGCTTTTCTCCCCACAGCCTTTCCAACAGAGCTAGTTGTCTAGCTTGGATTTTATCCAATCTGATAGTGGAGAAACAGCATCTTGGTGTAGTTTTATTTTGCATTTATTTTATCATTAGTGAAATTGAGTATGTTTTCCTATATTTAAAGCCACTTGCCTTTCTTTTTCTATGTACTGTTTGTTCATATCTCTAACCACTTTGAGGTTGCTGCCTTTCTGTGTTCTATTGTTAGAAGCTATTTGTATGTCAGAGATAGTACTAGAAAAAATAGCATCTTATCTGTAATAAGCGCAAATTATTTTTCCCAATGTCAATTGTCTTTTCCCCTAATCTTGTGTTGTGTATGTATGTGTCTATGTGCAAATCTTTTATTTTATATAACGAAGTATACCTTTTTTTTTTTTTTTTTGCCTTATTGATTCTGGATCGAGTCTTAGGAAGGTTCTCTTTAGTTACCAGTTGTAGAGGAGTTCACTTGTGTTTTCATTTGATTGCTTGCCATTTCAATCTCTATTTATTTGGAATGTATCCTGGCATATGCCATGAGGAATGGATCGAATTTCATCATTTTCCATATGGCTATCCAGTTATCTCATTATTGCTTCTTAAATAGTTTGTCTTTTCCCCAGTGATGTGAAATGCTACCTTTTTCGTATGACATTATATGTACTTACTATATTTATTTACTCTAAATTTCACATGTGGGTGGATTTGTTTCCAGATTTTCCCATCCTGTCTCATTGCTATGGCCAATATCAAAGTATTTTAATCATGGAGTTCTTATTGTACATTTTAATATCTGATATGCCTAGCACCCTCCTCATTACTCTTCTGTTTCATGGTATTCCTGGTTACTCTTGCTTGTTTGTTCTTACAAATGGACTTTTTAAGCTTCTTGTTTATATTCAGGAAAATAACCTGATGGCGTTCTTGTTGTTAATGCTTTAAATTATTTATTAGGGGGCTTCCCTGGTGGCGCAGTGGTTGAGAGTCCGCCTGCCGAGGCAGGGGACACGGGTTCGTGCCCCGGTCCGGGAAGATCCCACATGCCGCGGAGCGGTTGGGCTCGTGAGCTATGGCCGCTGAGCCTGCGCATCCGGAGCCTGTGCTCTGCAGCGGGTGAGGCCACAGCAGTGAGAGGCCCGCGTACCGCAAAAACAAACAAAACAAAACAAAAAAAAAAAAATAAAAAAAAAATAAAAAAAAAAAAAAAAATAAAAATAAATTATTTATTAGGGAGAACTGATAACTTTATGATGTTGAGTCTTTTATTTAAATACATGGTGTATCTTTTCCCTTGTTCAAGTTTACTTAGTTTCTCCTAGGAATGTCATATGATTTTTAAAATATAGGTTTGATTTTGGACATATCTTGCTAATTTAACACCTAGGTGTTTCTTTTTTTTTTTTTTAATTAATTTATTTATTTATTTTTGGCTGCGTTGGGTCTTCATTTCTGTGCGAGGGCTTTCTCTAGTTGTGGCAAGCGGGGACCACTCTTCATTGCGGCGTGCGGGCCTCTCACTATCGCGGCCTCTCTTGTTGTGGAGCACAGGCTCTAGAGGCGCAGGCTCAGTAGTTGTGGCTCACGGGCCTAGTTGCTCCACAGCATGTGCGATCTTCCCAGACCAGGGCTCAAACCCGTGTCCCCTGCATTAGCAGGCAGATTCTCAACCACTGCACCACCAGGGAAGCCTCACCTAGGTGTTTTATTTTCATTTTTGCCATGTAAGTGGGGTCTTCTCTTGAATTACGTGTTTTTTAAACTATGCGTATGAAGCCTACTGGTTTTTTACATTAATTTTATAACCTACTAAAGTTATAATTTTATAATCTAAGTCCTTTTATTGTTTGTAGTGGTGTTTCATTGATTCTTTTCCATTTTTATTATAATATAATCTCATTATTTGCAACTAAAGATAATTTTACCTCTTTCTTTTCAATTCTTACGCTTCTTATTGTTTTCTCCTGTCCAATTGCATTCGCCAATACCTCCAACACAGTGTTAAACAGTGGAGTGCATTCTTTTCTCTCTATTTTCCCCTATGTCTGTGTCTATATCTATCTATATATCTACTAGTGTTTTGTAATTTAGTTACAATTAAATCTCTGACACCACTTGAAACGTATCCTGGCTTATGCTGTAAGGAATTCTAAGTTTGTCTTTTTCCATATGGCTATCCATTTTTCCCAGTATGGCAGATTTTAAATCATTTTGTCATGTTAATGAAGTGAGAAAGGCATACTCTTACTTTTAGCTCAGAATGTTGTGTTTTTTTTTTGTTTTTTTTTTGTTTTTTTTTTTTTTTTATGCGTTACGCGGGCCTCTCACTGTTGTGGCCTCTCCCGTTGCGGAGGACAGGCTCCAGACGCGCAGGCTCAGCGGCCATGGCTCACGGGCCCAGCCGCTCCGCGGCACGTGGGATCCTCCCAGACCGGGGCACGAACCCGTGTCCCCCGCATCGGCAGGCGGACTCTCAACCACTGCGCCACCAGGGAAGCCCAGAATGTTGTGTTTTTGTATGGCCCTGTTAGCACAGTGAGCACCCCACACACCTCCCCTCTGTTCCCAGCACTCCTGCTCAGGGTGTTGTGGTTGCCATCTACACATTACAGGCTCTGCTGTTGTCAGCTACCAGGCCCTGAGTCTTGGACTCACAGTTCTGGAGTCAACAACTTGGTGAGTTGCTTGGCTTCATTCAGGCCAGCTGCCCAAGTTGAGGCGGTTAGGCTCCTGGAGAGAAGACAGTTGCGGACAGAGACCACTGCTCCTCATCCCTAGAAGGGCTCCAAGTGTTGCAAACTAGGTTGCAGAATGCCTGCTTTGGGGTGGGATAAGGTATACTGTACATACCTACTAACATCTTCCATTTTGCCTCTTGATCCTCAAAGCCTAAAACAATCATTTACTATTTGGCTCTACCAGATAGTAAATGAAACTTTGCCAACACCTATTGTAGATTACATAACTGATTGAATAAAAAAATCAATGAGCTTATTCACAATTACATTTTATTCTTCAATATCCCTTTCCATCATTTGTCCCATGAATATAAAGGTCTGCTCTTATTTTCCTTCTTCCTCTTATGCCCATCAGTTTAGTGTGTAAACTCCTCGAGGATGGAAATCTCTTTTTACTCAATTTTTAAATTTTCTCATAGGAGTGCATATTTTCACATTAAGAGCTCAAATACATTTGTTGGATTAAATTGACTTGAATTTTCATAGAACTATCCAGTTGAATACATTATATTTATTTTTTTCTATGTCCACAATAAGTTCTCATTCTTCCTTTTTCTCACTCACTAATTGTTATTGCTTTCCCTAGAGCAGAAAGGCTCTCTCCTGTTGACCTCAAATGGGACTCATCCCTGGCACTGCCATTGTCACCTTTTATTGATTAAGTGCTTGTATCTTTAATGCCTTGCTCAATCCCCTGCTCCCACATTCCTCCTCTCCTCACACTTATAATTATTTCACTCCCACCTGCAGACTCAGTAGCTTTATAACCTGCCTTAATCCTTTTTTTAGAAAGATGTTGGTTATAAATTATAAACATAGAAAAATGTAAATATAGCATGAATATCTTCTTCCTTTTTAATTACAGAGAGATATAGTTTTATAATAAATGCATTTGTAGGTCAAAAGAAAAGTATATTTATTATTTTTTGTACTTGAACACAAAATAACTTTCTAATACTACTTCAAGTATATTAGTGCTTAAACAAATTACCCAAAACTTCTTGTTAGAAATCAGAACACTGTTGTTACAAGTGTCATTCATAGGTTCCTAATTTATTGAATTTCTGTAATAGGTAATGAGCTAGGAGGAGAATGTGAGGCTAAGAAATGTTTTCTAGGTTACTGTAGTGCCTCTTTTAGTTCAGAAACTGGACATGAGCCCAAGAAGGTAGTCCTTAAAGCAGTCAGGGCACCTGAATTATTCTGCTCATCTTCTTTGCAGAAGATGCTGTGTTCACTGCCTCTCCTTTGTGCAGATGGAGCACCTGACTTCTCAGGCTTTCTCTCAGGAGCTCCGTGGGGTGGGGCTGCTTTGTGATGCTGACTGCTATGGTCAGACAGAGAAAAAGCCCAAGGACACCAGATTAGAATCCTGGATGGACTTTGCATACGGTAATTACGTACTCATCTCCTGTGGTTGTTGGAGGTTTACGTGATTTCTTGCTGAAAAGTACTGAATACTGGTTCACAGTGAGCATTTAGTAAATGTTAGCTCCTCCCACCCACCCGGTTCCCAACCTCCCAATCTGCCTTTGTGGTGGTGAATTTCCCTAGCTCCTCTGTAAATTCAACAGGATACACTCTCAACTCCCACCTACCCACCCTTCCAACTACCACCAAAAAAAAAAAAAAGGCAGAGAAATCAACTTCTTGAGAAGGTACTTGTCAATCAAGTGCTGCTCACGTGACATTGCTCACGTGGGTCTAGGAACCATTTGCTGCAGTAATTTGATGCTGTTCCATCTGAGAGGCTGAACGACTGAGAGCTGGAAAGACCTTGGAGATTATCTACTGTAACCTGCTCATTTTTCACGCGAGGCCCAGAGAGGCCACACGGATTGCCCAAGGTCGTAGAGTTAATTATGGCAGAACAGGGTCTGCTTTCCAGGTTTCTGCCTTCCCGGTGCAGTGCTATTCCACCGCACAATGCTGTAGTTTTCTCCTGATTTAGCAGTTCTCCCTCTGGGTAATAGAAGCCTGGAAGCAAATGTCTAAATGCAGTACATTATCTAAAATTAAATTTGCACAATCACAGCCCATTCAATTCAAGAAGCTCTGAACTTTAATTCACTTGAGTCATGCTTTTGCAGACAGAATTTTGGCCAAAATGAGTTCTCAGTTCTGAAGACAAGCTAGACATGTAGACGTGGCTTATGATCTTTCTAGAAAGAAACCAGTGAGACAAGCACCACTCTGGGCAATCAAGTCTGGCTGGATGTATCTGTTCCTTTAGCAGAAGGTCTCATGTTTTCAGTACTATCATTAGCCTGACAAACCTAAGCCCACGTACCCATTGATGGCGGTACAAACATGTACTATACATTGGGGTTTTGTCATTCTTTAATAATAGAGTTTAGAATCTATATTAGCCATTTACAAAATTTTTGAATTAGATATTGTGTCCTCTAAACCTTATACCGGCCTTTTCTGGAACGAAGACAGTTAGGGTCCAGTATTTGAAAATGCTTTCATGATTTTCTATGGCATTTACAAAAAGATCAGTGATAATGCTTATTTTTTCCTCATATTTTTTTTTCTAACAAACACTGCCTTTTATTTGCAGTAGCCAATTTCTTTTTTTTAAATTCAATTTATTTAAACTAAAAAAACCCAAAAATCTCACCTATTTCTCTCACTTCCCACCCCTCTTGCAACCATCAATCTGTTCTCTGTAACTATGAGCTTGGTTTTTGGTTTTGTTTAGATTCCACATATAAGAGAGATCATATGGTATTTTCTTTCTCTGTCTGACTTGGTTCACTTAGCATAGTGCCTTCAAGTTCCATCCATGTTGTTGCTAATGGCAAGATTTAATTCTTTTTTATGGCTTAATAGTATTCAATTAGGTAGATAGATAGATAGATACAGATATACCACAATTCCTTTATCCATTCATCCATCAATGGGCACAAGTCGTTTCCATACTGGGGCTATTGTAAATAATGCTGCAATGAACATGGGGTGAATTTATCTTTTCAAGTTAGTGTTTTCATTTTCTTTGGATAAATACCCAGAAGAAGAATTGCTGGATCATATCATAGTTCTATTTTTAATTTTTTGAAGGACATCCATATGTTTTCCACAATTGTTGCACCAATTTACACTTCCACCAATACTGGACAAGGGTTCCCTTTTCTCCATCCTTACCAACACTTGTTATTTCTTGTCTTTTTTATAATAGCCATTCTAACAAGTGTGAGGTGATAACTCATTGTGGTTTTAATTTGCATTTCCCTGATGATTATGTTGAGCATCTTTTCATGTACCTGTTGGCCATTTGTATGTCCTCTTTGGAAAAATGTCTGTTCAGAGCTTCTGCCCATTTTTCAATGAATTTTTTTTTGCTATTGAGGTGTATGAATTCTTTACATATTTTGGATATTAGCCCCTTATCAGATATATGATTTTCAATAATTTTCTCCCATTTAGTGGGTTGCCTTTTCATGTTATTGATGGTTTCCTTTGCTGTGTGGAAACTTTTTAGTTTAGTGTAGTCCCATTTGTTTAATTTTGCTCTTGTTGCTTTCGCTTTTGGTGATAGATTCAAAAAATTACCACCAAGACCTATGCCAAGAAGCTTACCACGTTGTTTTCTTCTAGGAGTCATCATTTCAGGTCTTGTATCTAAGGCTTTAATCCATTTTGACTTAGTTTTTGTGTATGGTGTAAGATAGTGGTCCAGTTTCATTCTTTTTTATATGGCTGTCCAATTTTCCCAACATTATTTATTGAAGAGACTGTATTTTCCCCATTGTATATTCTTGGCATTTTGTCATAAATTAATTGACCATGTATGTGAGGGTTTGTTCCTGGGCTCTCTATTCTGTTCCTTTGATCTACATGTTTATTTTCATGCAAATACCATACTGCTTTAATTTCTATAGCTTTGTAATATAGTTTGAAATTAAGGAGTGTGACGCTTCCAGCTTTGTTCCTCTCTCTCAAGATTGCTTTGGCTGTTCAATGTCTTTTGTGATTCCATACAAATATTAGGATTGTTTGTTTTATTTCTGTGAAAAAAATTCTTTGGAATTTTGCTAGGGATTGCACTGAATCTGTATATTGCTTTGGACAGTAGGGACATTTTAACAATCTTAATTCTTCAAATCCATGAACATGGAATATTTTTCCATTTATTTGTGTCTTCTTCAATTTCTTTCATTAATGTCTTGTAGTTTTCAATATACAAGTCTTTCACCTCCTTGGTTAAATTTTTTTTATTTCCTAAGTTTTTGTCATTTTGATGCAATTGTAAATGGGATTATTTTCTTAACTTCTCTTTCTGAAAGTTTGTTATTAGTGTGAAAAATGCAGTAGATTTCTGTGTATTGATTTTTTATCTTGCCAATTTACTGAATTTGTTTATTAGTTCTAACAGTTTTTTTAATGGAGCCTTTAGGGTTTTCTACATATTATAAGATGTCATCTGCAAATAGTGACAGTTTTACTTCTTCCTTTTCAGTTTATATGACTTTTCTTTCTTTTTCTTACCTAATTGCTCTGGCTAGGACTTCCAGTACTGGGTTGAATAAAATGATGAGACTGGACATCCTTGTCTGTTTCCTGATCTTAGAGGAAAATCTTTCAACTTTTCACTGTTGAGTATGATGTTAGGTGTGGGCTTGTCATATATAACCTTTATTATGTTGAGGTATGGTCCCTCTAAACTCACTTTGTTGAGAGTTTTATCATGAATGGATGCTGAATTTTGTCAAGTGGTTTTTCTGCATTTGTTGAGATGATCATATTATTTTTATTGTTCAATTTATTAATGTGGTATCACATTGACTAATCTGTAGTTGTTGAACCATCCTTGAATCATTGGAATAACTTGTTCATGGTGTATGATCCTTTTAATGTATTGTTGAATTCAGTTTGCTAATATTTTGTTGAGGAACTTTCCATCGATGTTCATCAGGGATATTGGCCTGTAATTTTCTTTTCGTGGTATCCTTGTTTTAATATCAGGGTAATGCTGTACTCATAAAATGTGCTTGGAAGAGTTTGAGAAAAATTGCTATTCTCATATATTTTTCTTGTATACTTTAAGTGATTTTAGTTTTGAAATATTTCTTTTTGTAATTTCATATCAGGATCTTTGGGGTGCCTCCAAAGCACTGTAATTTTATACCTAATGTTTTAATTTGGGGATGAATAATTTAAATTATTTTAATAAACTGACAAGTCCTTTGTGATGTCTTTAATCAAAAAGAAATAGGCAAAAGTATGTATTTCCAACAATTACCTTAAAAGTGAGTTGAGTCTGACAAATCCAATTATTATTATTAAAACTTGTGGATTAGATTTTCCAACATATGTGGATTATGCTTTGAAAAATAAAATTTAAATAAAATAAATTAAAATTAAAGTAAAGGTAAGGTAAGGGAAATAAAGAAAACTCAAAACAAAAAAGTAGATTTTCTTTTTGAAGATTAGCTTCAATATTGGATCCAGAGACTGTGTCTGTATACTTAGTCATAAAGGAACTTTCCATGGAGAGCACAAGTTTTTACATAGATATGTAAGTATCTCGTGTTGCAAGTAGCAAGCAATAAGAAGATAACCAAGACCCAGACTGAACTTCAGTTTTGTTTTATTAGGAAATAAAAGCAGGAATATTGACCAACTGTAGTAAAATTGACCCTTATGCAGGTTTAAATAAATCTCTATAACGGATAACTTCACGTTCATGTAACTGAAGGGTAAAATCACTACAGAGGATATGATCATAGCCACCAACAAGCACATGGAACAATGTTTAGAGCAGGGTGTGCAAATGTTTAAGATATTGTGAGACAAGTTCCTCTTCCCTTCTCTTCTAACATGCTGGGTGTATTCATGTGGCTAAGCCATGACTCTTCCCAAGGAAGCAAGACCAAGGTCACAAAAAAAGCAAGAATCATAGTTAACATAATGTGTAGACACTTACTTTGTAGCATTCCTGATTATCTCTTGCATATCATTCGAATATCTCATTTATCTCATTGACATTATTTGTACTGTCTGGAATTGATGATTCATTTGACCTAATTCAGCATCCTTTCAATGACATCTACAAGCTATTCACAAGAAAAAGTGGAGGGGTGAGGAAGGCTGAGAAATTTAAGAGAGTAAAAAAATGTAGGTGAAGGCAGATTTTGAGTGAGGTGTTCAGCTGGAAAGATAAAGGAAACTAGAATTTCTGCTCTTGACACAAAGAAAAGGTATTCTAGTGAGTGAAAAAAAAATGAAAAAAGGAAAATAATAGATCCCTCATAGAGAGTATAGAGATGAAAGAGTTGATTGGGGCATGCTGTGGATTGCAGCTTAAATACGATGGTAGGGCAGCATTTATGAGAATGGGAGAAGAGTAGCATTGGTTCCATATGGTTTTTAGAAATTGCTCATCTCTTATTTTTGTCACTCTTGCCAGAATATGTCAATTGGTGGCTCATAGCAGTGTTTCTGAAAGGCTGGTCCATGGATCGCCTGCATCAGAAACACCTGGGCAGTTGTTACAAACAAAGATGCTTGGGTCCCACTCTAGACCTCCTGAATCAGAATCTCTGGGAATGGGCCGTAGAATCTGCATCTTAATCAAATTTCCCAAGCATATTTAAAATCTGAGACTCATGGGAGCTGTTCATTCAATGTGCCAGATAATTTTTCCTCTTTACAATATCTACTAAGATTTATGTAGCAATTCAACTTTATAAATCACATTTATATATATCATCTCATTTTATCTGCAGAATAATCCCGTGGGATATTATTTTCCCAATTTTACTTACAAATAAAGTCTGAAAACTCTTAACTGACTTTGTCAGTAGCCCACATACAAGTAGTGTTCCTGGGACTTGAAGCTGGGTCTGTGAATTTCAAATTCAATGCTATTTTCCGTGCTTACTCCCTCTATCGGCTTATCTTGAGAATAGGTAAAGTGTCACCAGGTGAATATGTGTGCTTTCATCCAGGCTTTGGGGTTGGAGTTTACCATAATTGCGGGTCAAGGATACAGGAGAGAATAGCCTCAGGAGCACAGGTCTTGAAAGTTCAAAACTATAAACCTTAAAGCAATGGGAAATATTACTCCTATGAGGCTTACAGTGGTTCTTTGTTCCATCAGAGCAGATTACACAGAGGTACCACGAATTGATGCAAATTCAGTCCAGTCATCTGTCAACCTTTCAGGGGCCACTACTCAATAATATGAATTATCCTCTACTTTTATTTATCCTTTTTCTCTTATGTTTCTGATGTTCTTCTTTGGGCCATTTTGTGGCTTATTTTATACTTACATCCGTCCCAGTATTAAGAGAGGGGTGAGAAAGGAAATAAAACTGAATGAATATTGGTGTTTGTTAGCAGCTTGGAGAAAAAGCAGTTGCAACTATCACTTTATGTCAGGTCTTGGAATTATCTGTGAGTTGCAATTAGCCATATTGTCTATATCCCCTATTATCCCAGATAAGGATTACATTACCTTATTGACATCGTCTCTTAGCAAGTGTATTGCTACTTGTTCAGTGCAATTGGCTGTGGCAATTCATGACTTTTTTTAGACAAACACATCATGAATTATCTCAAACCAACTCGCAGTTATCCAAGGGTTAATGATCCAATGTGCGAGTTTTACAAGCACTTTGCTTCTTCCTTGTCTCCCTCCTGTTCTCTGGCTTTAGGTCATTTGGTTGCTTATTAGCATCTCCACCAGAGAATATTTAAGTTAAATTAAACTCAGACAAATCTTTGTCACTGTGGTGGTGGCTTTCGATGTATACTGAAACAAGAGAAGGAGGTCCAAAAATATAAAATTTTTTATGTTCTTGTTAAATTTAAATTTCCAATCCTACTCCTTTCCTCCATTAACACAGAAAAATTAAGCGTTTGCTTTAGCTGTCTTATGGAAATTGGGTCTTCAAGCCTTGTCATTTTCAAAATTCGCTCCTTGAGCTGCTAGGGAAATTGGACAAAAACACTTCAGTTCTTTGAAAAAGTATACAATACAAAATTCACTGATAAACCAAAGGTTTAGGAAAACAACTCAAAATAGTCCAATAATGTGTCCAAGCATTTAGCCTGGTATGAAAGTCAGGAATTGGCACCTCGAATGGATGAATTCAAGTTTTGTCTTCTCTCCCTCTCTCTGCCCACCCTCTGTCGAGGTGCTGATGAACAGTGAAATGGCCAAAAAGTAGGCAGTAGCAAGCAAGCGAGAAAAGGGTGGTGATTACCCTCCAAACAAATGAGAGGCAGCCAGAAGAACTTCTCCTTTCTCTTCCTCCAGACTCCAAGAAACCTCTCTTCCCCTCGGTCTAAAAGCTTACCGCGGACTCTGCCTGACTCACTCTGTTGCCAGTAGGCTGGAGTCACCGCAGAGCAAGGACAGCAACCTACTGCTGTCCCCTCTATGCCATTACAGGCTAAAGGCAAATGCCCAACCCCGCTGAGGGAAACCTCTGCACCTGCACATGCCCAAGTATGTAGAACTTGGTGTAGCATCTCACGCAGCCAGAACCCTATGTCATGTTGTAGGAAGATATAAATTAGCGTGGATTTAGCTGTCAGGCAGAAGCAATCCATTTTCTAGCAGGGGGTTCTTGGATGAAAATCTCTCCATCCCTTTTCGAATGCTTTCTCCTCTTTCTATGGATTATTCTAGAAAGAGACATAGGAATTGTGCTGGCTCTGAAGAATCCAGAACAAGACAGAGGTTTATATCCTGCAAAAGTATTCACAACTCGTACCAAAGAAGTGCTGAGATAAATGGCAGACATCAGCTCTGGCTAATTTCCAAAGATGCATATTGTATAAGCAAAAGGGCCTATTAGAATGGGGTACTTGCTATGTGGAAGTGTGTTTTCTTCAGGTCTAGGGAGGCCAGAAAGGCTTTGTGTAATCAGTAATATTTTAGACTTGTTCAAAGTCTGTATCTCAATCAGTGGCATTGTATGCTGCTTTGAATTTTTGCACTTTTAAAAGTTCTTGATTGTGTCATACTCTACATGGATTCAAAGACTTTCTACTTAAGCCAGACACTTAAGCCAGAAATTTTATCATTACTTTCAAAAAGGTAAAATTAGAAATATATTAGAAAAAGAAAACTATCATTCAAGACCTATAATTAATTTCATATTAACTTGGGTTCACAATTGTCTGGGCGAAAAATATATTTCTGTAATATTTTTTAAGACTTTCAGGATGGTGCCTTAGGGGTGTGTGTGTTTGTGTGTGTATGTGTGTGTCTGCGTGTGTAAAATCCTTCCTCCTTCCATCAATAATGTATCTGTTTTGCCTCATTTTATTAATCTATAAAACGGGGTAATAATTGCTGACATAGTTGAGAAGTCCTTGGCCAACAGTGTAAATATTATAATACTGAAGATTTCATATCTCAGGGGTAACTTGACAGTGAATAATAATCAAAGCATCCAGCCCAGAATAAGAAAAATGATATTGTGTGGACTTCACGCTGCATGACTTTATTAAATCTAGACTTCATGTCTCCATGGCAAGTGGGTCCCCAAAGCCCAGGCAGCAAAAATGTTAGTGCTTCCTCCGAAAATAAAGTTAACAGTATCTAAAAAACATACGATTTAATCCATTGTCATTGTTTTGCAGAAGAATTTAGCTGTGGAGTGTTAGAGGGGAAAAGTCTGTTTTCTTTAAGATGTGCTATCCATCTTCCTCTGCCCCAGAAATTACATCCTAAATAATTAAAATAGCAATGCACCTGTACTGAGACTTCCACTAAACTATCTTAATCGTGAGAACCTGGACAGTCCATGGAAGGGACGCATGGCAGCCAGGGATAGAGTTAACCTTTCTTTCACATAGAAGATTGCTGAGTTTAGAATCATTTTCTTTATGGCTTTTCCTAATGATCCCGGAGGAAAAAAGTCCACAACACCCTATCCCCAAATAGTCATCCAGACACTAGGTGAGATAAGATAAGATGGTGATAAAGCTGCCTGACCTCTGTGTTGACTCCTAGCAGTTAAAATTCTGCTCTTATAACAGAAATTCTAACTTACTCTTCACATCACAGATGCAAATGCGTCAGATATTAAAGGAGTGAGGATTACCCTGATGCCCGGCTTTGCAGGCTTCCTTGGAAGACTCCAGGGGATATAAAGGCATTTAGCTGTTTCCTTTTCTTTCCCTCTAGAGGTGTCTGGCTAAGTCAGGTGGAACACATTCCCCAAGCTCCCATTTATTACATGCTCTCTTCCTGCACTGGATTTCCCCCCTTCCCACCACTCTATCTTCCTTGGCCTTCCCCAAACATCTTTATCCAGAACCAAACATTATGTTTGTTTCTGGAAATTCCATCAGGATTCGGAGAAGGAACAGGCTCATGTCAGGGACACTCCCTAAAAACCAGAAAGTCTATGCACAAACACACACCTGTGTGTAGCAGCCCGTGGCCGCCTCTCACCACACACTCCTGCTTTATACATCCAATGCTGATAAAAGCCTTCTTTTGCTCGAGGAACGTACTAATTTATTTAGCCATCCCCCGGATATAAATCACATTTACCTCTCTCCAGAAGACAGGCAACTTTCTCTTCAAGGGTGTCATAAAGAGGAAAATAGAGCTTGGTTCAAAAGTGGTAAAATACCTGCTATTCTTATAAGTTGAGATTGTCAACAAAACTCTCAAGTGGACGCACAAAGCAGAACCCCAGGCAAGTCTGTGAAAGTTCTCTTCAGAATATTGTTTTCATTTTGCCAGTCACCTATGTAGATTCTCAGCCCACCGGTGGAAATGGCGTAAGGAGCGTATTTTCTCTGTGGGTTGCTGGGGACAGTGAGACCCAGTGAGGCAAGATCAGATGGCTGAGGGTCAAGTGCTTCCAGGATAGACCTTTCCTGGTATACATCTGTAGGCTCTCTGTTCACTGCTGCAATTTGCATTCTGATTAGTATCCTAACCCCATTTCCCCCCACCTGTAGGCTTTCTGCTTGTGTCTGCATCTGTAGCCCGTGGTGACCAGGAGCAGTGAGGGAAGGGAGACAGTCTGCTCTCTGAAGAGCCCAGCGGCAGTCCCTCTTCCTGCAAATAGAAGCAGTGGGAGCGTGATGAGAGCGTAGGTGACTGTTGGGAAATAGGTTGTTTTTCTCTTCTTTCCACAGTTTTTTCTTCCTATTAATATGTTCTAGAGGGCAAGGAGAAGTTCTAGGTACCAGTACCCATCTCTCCCCATGAAAAATTACACACATTTTTCTCCGCTGGAAACATGATTTATTTGGATTATTTTCACTTTGTAATGATCTTTTCAGAAAAACAAAAAGTACATGCACAAGTTTTAAAAAGATCAAAAAGGACAAAAAGATATACAATGAAAAGGACCCCAGACCCACAAACAACTATTTTTATCAATTTTTGCTTATCCTTCCAGGAGTAGTCTTTGTGTGTGCATATTTATAGCCAAGATATTATGTGTGTGTCTACATTTACAAGGCTTTTCTTGGATCAGGAAACTGGGGTAGTTGACGGAGTGGGGAGCCAGGGGTACAGCCCCTTATTACAGCTTTTATGTAGGATGGCCCACAAGCATTGCCCTGGGCCTGTACCCTTCTAGGGAGAGTCCTGCTTTTGTTGGTTTTGTTTTTTAAAAAAAACAAAACTGGGGCTTCCCTGGTGGAGCAGTGGTTGAGAGTCCGCCTGCCGATGCAGGGGACACAGGTTCGTGCCCCGGTCTGGGAAGATCCCACATGCCGCGGAGCGGCTGGGCCCGTGAGCCATGGCCGCTGAGCCTGCGCGTCCGGAACCTGTGCTCCACAACGGGAGAGGCCACAACAGTGAGAGGCCCGTGTACCACAAAAACAAAACAAAACAAAACTGTATGTGTGTGTGTATAAAATTTGTTGCAGTAACAAAAATGAAAGCCTGCATGTATGCTACTCATTTTGCTTTTTTTCTCCACATAACAAAAGAACTTCACGTTCATTTGATATCAGTGTATAGAGAAATACCACATAAAATGGACATTGTAATGATGGTTTTGCAGATGACTCGAATAGGAAGGAAGGAAAGAAGGGAGGGAGAGAGGGAGGGAAGGAAACAGAACTATGTGCCCCAGCTATTTATGGTTGCTATTTGTCAAAGTGTTTCTTTGTGAAGCTGCATCTATCATTTCTCTCTCGTGGACAAGGAGGGCAGTGACAGTGGGTTCGTCTTTGGCTGTTGTTGTAAGATTTAAATGTATGCTTTCCAAACCTAGTTTCTTCTCCTGCTTTCTGTATTGAGGACATGTGAGGTCCAGGGCATCCTTGAGCACCCTTTCGAAGGAGAGATGGGACCTCTTCTCCCCACTTGCCTAAGCAAGAAGGCCACACACTAGGGGTGACTTGGGGCCATGACTGCCCCTGAGGACCCACGTCCTGCCTCTCTCTGGGCTGACGGAGCAGGTGGTACCCGGGTAAGGGCAGAGGAGGAGGGGTAAATTGCTTCCTTCCCACCCTCCATCACAAGAGTAGACTTTCTATCCATTTTTCCCTCCATTCGAGCAAAGTCCAGTGGGAAACGAGCCCACCAGGCCGAGAGTGTAGCTTTTTCTACTTTCCTGCCTGCGAGCATCAAGCACCATCACAGGGGGCAGAGAGAGAGTGCAGCGCACCTTCATCCTGAAGATGCTTGTGGAGCAGGAAAAGGTGGAACCCAGGCCCACTGTGCCCAGCTCTCTGCTTGGCATCCCAACCGTAGGATGCGACTTTCACACGGAAGATGTATGCACATCTCTAGAGTCAGAGCTGAGAGTTTCGGCGTCCCAGACATTTCATCAAGGACCTTTTATTTTGTCTGACGCATGCCGAAGTGGTTCTCTGTCCTAGGGTCATGGCCACAGAAGCTCTATTGCCCTGCTGTGTGCATTTTCCCCAATCACATTGAACCTTCTCCCACCCCCAACAGTGTGAAGGCAGCCATCAGCCATCAAGAGCTGATGGGCAGGTAGTTGAGGGCAGAGGCTGAGTACAGGACTAGGGGCAGAGATGGGACTGCAGCCCCATCTCCACCATCCACTAGTCTGGACAGGTTCAACCTCAGTGCCTCAGTAGACCCATCTATAAAATTCCGGATTGTCCTACAGTCTTGCTGTGAGGATTAAATGAAGTGATATAGAGAGAGAGCTTTCTAGTGCTTAATAAATATATTATCAAGTAATCTCAGTTACTCAGAGGTAACTTTAAATTATTATGGCTTGACTGAGATAAATATTCTAAACATAGTTGCTACCCGCAGTTATTTCTGAGCCTCTGCCTCTGCCTCTGCTTGCAGAACATTGTTGTACATTCCAGGCTCAACTCACGGGACCACGTGGGCCTGGCTCAGAGGGCCAGGGTAGAGTATAGCATAGTGGGTCAGATTCAGACAGGGATGGTGCACACACCTCCCTGCACCACCACCTGTGGCCCCATGGGCAAGTCCTCCTCTGCCTCAGTCTCCTTATCTCTGAACTGGGAATAGCAGCAATTTCTGCTTTACAGAGTTGTGTTGAGTGAAGTAGTGTGTGTGAAAACTATTGGCCTATAGTATGTGTTCAGTAAAATGATCGAGATTATGCGTCTATTAACCACTGACTCACAGAATTTCAGAACCTGAAGGATTCATAGACATTATTTAGTAAGGGGCACCCCACCCCCCACCATTGGACTAACCCTTCATTTTGTAGATGGGAAATTGGGTCATAGAAAAGTTAAGAGGTCTAACAAATATTATGTAGCCAGCTAGCTGCAGAATCAAGACTGGAATCCAAGGGTTCTGCCGCGCAGGTCCGGGCTCGTTCACTCCCTGCAGTTTTCTTGCTGCAGGACTGAAAGTAGATGTTCCATCCTGTTTAGGTAATCAGTGCTTCAAATTTGTTTGAAACCTTGGGCAACCAATAGATTGCTTGAAAAGTTATGACTCAAGGCCAGGTATTGAATTCTGTTTTACATCCCAAGGTTTTAGCTGATCTTTTTCTTAATCCATTTTTGTTTTAAATATTGCAAGTTGCTATCAACTTCTCTCTCTATCCCCTTGCTTGCCTCAGAAAACTGATATGCCCTCCCTCCCCACTGCCCTTATTTTTCTTAACTACAGTCTGTAGTGAAAACCCTCTTCTCTCGAGTGAAATGAAGCAGCTGGCACCTTTAGGGCTCTCATATTATCATTATTATCATTTAACATTTATAAGTCCTCACAGTATGCTAGACACTATAAGTAAGGAACTTGCCGTCTAAATTAGACACAGATAGATCCACATAAAAGAGAAAAATAGAGGCAGGGGGTGAGTGGGAAGTGGATCAGGGAAGGGAAAAACTCAGGGTCACTGCCACAACACTTCAAACTCTTGCTGAGCCAATGGATGTGGAAGACTTAGCGAGACATATCCAATTTTTAGCAAAGTGATATAAAATTGCCCCTAAAGGGATTGTGTGAAATACCAGGGGTTTTTTTTCATTTCTGCCAGAGAATTTCGGGAAAGCACCTTCTTGTGAACAGAATTGTTCTAAATCTGCTCTCTGCTGCCTCTTTCCATCAGCTTTCCCCAGGCCCCTGGTGGCCTCCTCCCCGTGCACTTTTGGTTTGAACTCAGAGAGCAGCAGGGAGGCGAGGGAATCAAGTGCGGGGCAGCCGGCATGTCTAATTCCATGACAGACATGTGGTGAATCTAAAGGCCACCCCTGGAAGTGTCTTTGATCTCTGGAGCCCTCTATGCATTCTGTTTCCCCTCCACGGGGTCAGTGCCCGTGGTACCCCCCGGCCGCCCAGAGTCCCCCCTCCCCCATAGGTAAGCTTCCCTTTTTGTAAGTCCAATTTTGCCCCCAAATACAATTTGTTCTTGCAACTCATCCTGGGTCTCAAAAATTGTGACTCTTCCTCCTGTTAATAATTTTTACTGTATATGTTTACCCCTTACAACTTGAGAATGGAAAGTGGCACTCTTCATAGCTACAGGGAAATAAGCACTAAGTCAAATAGATCCATCATAATTGGAGAAGAATCAATGATTGAACAGTTTAATGAACTAAGGCAAAAAAAATATTTTAAGTGGCTACACTTCTAATAACCTCTTATTCCTGAAGGTTGTCCATGGGCTGCCCAGAGGGACCCTCCCAACAGAGGAGAGAAGCCCAGTGAATGGCCCAGATTTCTTGTACCCTCGGCTTTAGGGAGCCACTTGGTTTTTTCTCTTTAACAGCAGACAACAACCAGAGTCCCCTCTGATAGGAGCTAAGACACGAAAACAGCAAAAATGCATTCCCATCCTTCATGGAACTCAAATCAAACCTAGGATCTTTTCCACTTGAAAAAATAAGATGAAGTCTCTTCCCAGGGCTAAATGAGTGGCAAAAATGACAAAGGGTGCAGGAGGCCAGAGGCCAGAAGGAAGGGCATCCTGCCAGGGCGTCTGCACCTCGCATTTACCTGGCACCAGGGAAGTCGGAAAGGCACTACAATTTGGACAAGGGGAAATGATCAGCTCATCTTATTTTTTACTCTCTTTCTTTTGCTAGGTACATGTCCTTTCAATTCTCTCACCTTTTATTTTTCTTATTCTTAGACTTAAAAGTGGTTTAATACTGGAGCATTTCTTAGACTTCTTAAAAAGTGAACCCTAAATTTATAAGTCCCTGGAAACCAGGTGTGGACTGCTGCATGAGTTCAGGTCTGCCAAGAGGGAGGCACCAAAATGGGACTGGATGTGCAAATGTACTGGGGAAGAGAACAGGAGCAGGTAGGGGGAGCTGGCGGACAACAGTACAGGTCTGACCCCCGTGGGAGGAGAGGCAGAAGGAAGGAGGATTGGGGAGGAGGAGGTTCCAACTGAGCAGAGATTTAAAGCAGTTCAGCCAGGTTACTGTGGAGTCCTCCAGCCACAGTTGCCCACGGGAGGAGATGTGCCTTTTGCAGGAAAGGGCCTGCCTTTGGATCCCTGCCGTTCAGTCATTGACTGGCAGCAGCCAGTGAAAGGTGTGCAGACACACTGGTGGTTCTAGAGGGGAACAGCTCGGGTCTTCAGTCAGTTATCCTCCCCACAAAAGGAGCCCTGAGATGCGCATTTTGGTCACAGCTGTGTTATTCTACTTCATTCCAGAGAGACAATCAAAAGAGAGTAGAGCAAATGAGGGCTTGGCCTGCAAACCAGGCATAGCATGTAACACTGTTTCATGCTCATAGCTTCCACTTATGCACGTGCCACGAACTGAATAGAGTTACCGCGGCAAACATCACACCAATCCTATAAGACCACTATTATTAACCTATTTTACAGACGGAAAAGTGAGTCTTAGAAAGATTGTGGTCACACAGCAACTGTTGGTGGAGCCAGAATTCCACCCTAACACCTAGTCCCAGAGCCACTTCATGCATTACCTCTGAAGCTACTTCTTGACTGCAGCAATTTATAAGCTATTTAATTTCTGCTAAGTACTAAAGTACTGTCATTATTTTCTCATAACGCATGACTAGGGAAGAAACCTCTGGTAAAATCACATAAGACTTTGCAATCACCCAAGAAATCTGCTTGGGGTCAGACACCGCCCACCCTCACCACATCCCTCCATTTTCTGAAGAACCGAAGTAAAATCTTCATTTATTTGTTGAAGTGCCTTAGTAGTGCTGTGAATCTAATGGCACATCCTTCTTGTTTATATGGAGACAGTTCCTCAAAAGCTCTATAATAATTGATATTTTCCAGCCTTGACCTGGCAGCAAAGACCCAGCTCACAGACACTTGCTGAGCTAAGAAACAAAAGCAGGCAGAAAACTCCTGCAGAGCTTCTCAAAGCTTGTGCTCATAAAGGGCATCAGGTACACCTACACGGCTATGAGATACATTAAAAACGGATTCTTACAGAAGAGTTAAAGTCCAGTCTGATGCTGCTCAAATTTCACTAAAAAAAGGATATTAAGACAACAAGCCTGGAAAAACCAAGTTAGCTTAATTACAAAGGAAAAAGTACAACCAAATTTGAATACTAACATGTAGAAATCTGTCAGAGCTGATGGAAAATGTGGCTCTGATACTCTGAGGTTTTCTCTTGAAAAGCCTAAAAGGACTCTGTCAAGTTTGACGAGCCTAAAATGCAACACCCACACACACACCTGCATGCAAATATTACATTTTCTATTTTAAAATGGCCTCTTGATAGATTTTTCACTTTCAGTCTTCAGAAATTATCTCAAATGAAAAAATAAATAAAAAACAGAAAGCTTTTCAGCCTTGATCCCCTGCTGGTTTGTAAGAATAGATTTGGCAAGAAGAGTGGCACCCACAATCACAAGAAACCCAAGTAACCTGGTTGTTTTTTTCCCACAGCCAGCTAAGGACAGAGATTTTAACACCATTACCACCCTCAGTTTAGAGGGCTCCTAGCTTTTCACTGTCAGGAAACATTCTCAGAAAAAAAAAAATAACTTATACAACAGGCATATCTTCAACTTGTCACCGTCTAGCCATATCCTTTCAGAAAACATTTCATTTCTTTATGTAGCAATTGTAGTGGGTAAGCAGACCCATTCCCAAGGGCTACCAAAAATGTCCCAGCATAAGCCTATCCCATTCATACTCCAACACGGTAAAGCACAAAACATCAGAAATGGCTGCCCTACACGAAACAGCTAATATTTAAGGCAGTAATTTCCCTCACATCTAGGGCAAAAGAGAAAGCATCCATATCTATCATGTCAAAACTATTCCGTATCATGTGGTTTAAACAAAAGAACCAAGGCATCAGCATGCCTAGTTTTCAATTCCACCTCCTAGTAAATATGACCAATTAATCTTGACAAAGCATTGCTCTGATGGTCCAACAATCGCTTAGCACACATGTACTGACCCCCCTGCCTGGGACATGCCAACCAAGGGAAGGAGCACTGCATTGGTGAGAGTCATTTACTTGCTCAAGAGTGTCAGTGTTGGGCTTCCCTGGTGGCGCAGTGGTTGAGAGTCCACCTGCCGATGCAGGGGACATGGGTTCGTGCCCCGGTCCGGGAAGATCCCACATGCCGTGGAGCGGCTGGGCCCGTGAGCCATGGCCACTGAGCCTGCGCGTCCGGAGCCTGTGCTCCGCAACGGGAGAGGCCACAGCAGTGAGAGGCCCGCGTACGGCAAAAAAAAAAAAAAAAAAAAAAAAAAGTGTCAGTGTTTACCCAGTGGTTACAGAATAAATTTCAAACTTGAGCTGAGTATTCAAGTTTCCCCACAATCTGGCCCTGACCTACCTTTGTGGTCTTTTCTTCACTGCTGGCCTCCTGGAGCTGTCCTGTCCAATATGGTAACCACAATTTATATAGGGCTATTATGCAATTGAAATGTGGCAGCTCCACGTTGATACGTGTTATAAGTGTAATCTACATGCCAGATTTCGAAGACTTAGTACCCAATAAAAGGATATAAAATATCTCAATATTTTAAAATTGATTACACATTGAAATGAAGGTGTTTTGGATACATTAAATTACAGAAAATAAATTGTAAAAGTTATTTCATTTCAAGTGCTTCTTTTTTAATACAGCTACTAGAAAATTTTAAATTGCAAATGTGGCTTTTGATTGTATTTCTGTTGGACAGTGTTGTTAGACTTTCCTCCCACACTCTGCTCCTTCCATCCTTTTCACTTAATACAGTCATGTGTGCCATCTTTACTTATTTAAATCCTATCCATCCTACAAATCTCTGCTCAAATCTTAAATCTTCTTTGGAAAACCTCTTTTACTCTGTACATCACATACAGCATTTATTTCCTTGTGATTTGCTTAACACTATTTATATGTAAATTGTAAAACTCTTCAACCCACTTCCCCAACTATATTGAAGCTTCTAGAGGGCAGCTTCCATGTCTGAGTCATCTCTGTTTTCCAAGGAACCAATATCTAGCACAATGTCTTGCATGAGGAAGATAGTCAATAAAAATTTTTAAGGAAATGATAAATGGATAGATGGATAAATGCATGAATGAAAAAAATGTATCTATGAGTCAAGACAGTGTAGTTCTAGCAAAAGAATGGACACATATATCAATGGAACAGAATAGAGAGCCCATAAATAAGCCACATGAATATAGTCAACTGATTTTTTGACAAAGGTGCAAAGGCAATTCAATGGAGAAAGGATAGTCTTTTAATATATGGGGCTGGAACAACTGGATGTCTATATATTAAAAAAAAATTAATCTAGACATTACCTTATACCTTTCACAAAAATGAACTCAAAATTGATCACAGGCATAAATGTAAAATGAAAAACTATAAAACTTCTAGAAGAAAAGAAGAGAAATTATCTTGGGTTCAGCTATGATTTTTTAAATACAATGCCAAAAGCATAATCCATGAAAGAAAAAATTGATAAGTTGGACTTCATTAAAAATAAAAATTTACACTCTGTGTAAGACACTGTTAAGAGAATGAAAAGACAAGTCATGAACTAGAAGAAAATATTTGCAAACTGCGTATCTGATAAAAGATATGTATCTACAATATGCAAGCAACACTTTGAACTAGATAAGAAAATTTTAAAAAAATTAAAAATGAGCAAGAGATCTGGATACCATATCAAAGAAGATATACAGATGGAAAATAAGCATATAAAAAGATGCTCAGTATCATTTGCCAGTAGAGGAATGCAAATAAAAACAACAATGTTGCCTTACTTCTCATGCAAAAATAATGAACTGTGGATCATAGTTCTAAATGTAAGATCCAGAAATATAAAATGCTTAGAAGAAAAACGGAGTAAATCTTCATGACCATGGATTAGGCAATAATTTCTTAGACATAACATCAGATGTACAAGCCACAAATGTAAAATACATAAATTCATCTTGATCAAAATTAAAGACTTCTGTGTTTCAAAGAATACTGTCAGGAAACTGAAAAGACAGTCCACTATAGGAGAAAATATTTGCAAATCATATATCTGATAAAGGACTTATACATAAAGTTTATAAAATATAAAGGGAATTCTTAAAACTCAACAATAAAATGACAAATAATCCAGTTTAAATATAGGCAAAGGATTTGAACAGACAGTCCTCCAAAAACTATGTACAACTGGCCAAGCACATGAAAAGATAATTAAAATTACTGGGGAAATGCAAATCAAACCACAATGAGTTACAACTTTTTCACACTAGGATGGCTATAATAAAAAAGATGAACAGTAACAAGTGTTGGTGAGGATGTTGAGATATTAGAACATCATACATCGCTGGAAGGAATGTAAAATGGTGCAACCACCTTGGAGAACAGTCTGGAAGTTCCTCGGTAAGGTAAACATAGACTTACCATATGACCCAGCAATTCCACTCCTAGGTATATACCCGAGAGAACTGAAAGCATAAGTCTAAACAAGTACTTATACACAAATGTTCATCCAGTGTTATGCAAAACATCCAAAAGTAGAAACAACCCAAATGCCCATCACTTAAATAGTATATAAACAAAAGTATGTATCCATACAATGAAATATTATTCAGCCATATAAATTACTGAAGTACTGATACACGCTACAACATGGAAGAACCTTTAAAGCATTATGTTAAATTAAAGAAGCCAGACACAAAAGGCTACATTTTATGTGAGTCCATTTATTGAAATGTCCAGAATAAGAAAATCAACGGAAGCAGAAAATAGATTAGTGATTGCCAGGGCTGGGGAAGAAGAAAGTGGGAAGTAACTGCCAATGGGTATGGGTTTTCTTTTCAGAGTGATGAAAATATTCTAAAAGTAGATAGTGGTGATGGTTGCACCAATCTGTGACTATATAGAAACAACTGAAATGTGCACGTGAGGTGAATCATAAAAAGCTGTTATTTTAAAAAATGAGATACCACTATCTATTAAAATAACTAAAAGAAAAACGTAAGGATGAGAAGCAAAAGGAACTCTCATTCATTGATTTGCATTGGTGGGAATGCAAAATGGTGCAGTCACTTTGGAGGAGTTTGGCACTTTCTTACAAAGCTAAATATAATCTTACCAATTGACCCAACAATCATGTTTTTAGGTATTTAACCAACTGATTTGAAATTTTATTTTCACACACATTTGAAAACAAATGTTTATAGAAGTTTTTTTTTTTTTTTTTTGCGGTACGCGGGCCTCTCACTGTTGTGGCCTCTCCCGTTGTGGAGTACAGGCTCCGGACGCGCAGGCTCAGCGGCCATGGCTCACGGGCCCAGCCGCTCTGTGGCATGTGGGATCTTCCCAGACCAGGGCACGAACCTGTGTCCCCTGCATCGGCAGGCGGACTCTCAACCACTGCACCACCAGGGAAGCCCTATAGCAGTTTTATTAATAATCTCTAAAAACTGGAAAGAACCGAGATGACCTTCAAAAGTTGAACAGATAAGCAAACTGTGGTACATTCATACAATGGAATACTATTTAGTGGCAAGAAGGAATGAGCTATGCAAAGAAATGGATGAATCTTAAATGCATACTGTTAAGTGAAAGAAGCCAGTCTAAAAGGCTACATACTAATTTAAATTAACTCAAAATGCTACTGCATATGTATGCTGGAATTGAGCAATTAAATAAACGGGCAGTGATTTGTGGGATCTAGGTTTTTTCATTGCTGGAGGTGGAAAATACAGATAAGAAAGGGAGAAAGATAGAATAATCTATGTGGTAATGGATTAGAGTTGGAGACATCAGTATCTATATATGTTTAGCTTAATATAAATACACATGGTTATGTAGAGAAATATTTAAAGTTGCATGCATGTATGCTGGTTAGTATTTCTTTGCTCTGTCAGCTGTGAGGACCTAGAAGCATCTATGCTCCCGTGGCAACAAGCATGCCTTGTGCAGACCTTAGTATCTAATAACTTTTTCCAATAAGAGCAACCGGAGTGCCTTGAGGAAATGTCTGATTCTAGAGCTAAGAGCAGGAAATATACATGATGAGACTGGAGGATCTTGTAGGGTCAGAAAGCAAGAAAGTGCCCAAGGTGAAAAAAAAACCCCAAAATAATAGGGGCATGTCAAAGGAACACAGAAACCAACTGAAGGAAGCTGCCAAAAGCCAAAGTTGGAACAATTTGAGCAACAGAATAAATCATATTGGATTCTAACCCAAAATATAAAAATAAATATCCATGAGTCCATACTGATATAAACGATTGGATAAATAAATAAATGGGTCAGAAGAGCCAAATTTCCTGTGCAGCAGGGTTCCAAATAATTTATGTAGATACTCAGCCTTCAAGATGGTGGAACACAAGTACCCACTCCTTAAATATGGGCTTCACATTGTGACTTCTTTCAAAAGAGTATAGTATGGAAAGTGAGAGAAAAGGGTAGCTTAACACTGAGGAAACCTCACAAACACTACCTCAACCAGGGGATCGATGCTAACTTCACCGTGTCAACAAGGCTGACATCATGTCAATTGTACGTACCCAAGATGTGATGTGGTAAGAATGGCATTTTATCTTTGTGTGTTCCTCCCAAAACCCACAACCCCAATATAATCATGAAAAAACATCAGAAAAACTCAAATTGAGGGACATTCTATAAAATGTCTGACCAGTATGCTTCAAAACTGTCAGGGTCATCAAAAACAAGGAAAGTCTGAAAGACTGTCACAGTCAAGAGGAGCTGAAGGAGACATGACAACTAATGTAATATGGCGCCCTGGATGGAATTTTGGAGTAGGAAAGGGACATTAGGTAAAACTAAGAAAATCTGAATAAAATATGTACTTTCATTAATAATAATGTATCAATATTAGTTCACTAATGGTAACAAAAATACCATCCAAATGTAAGCTGTTATTAACAAGGGAAATTGCATGTGAGGTATATGGGAACTCTCTGTACTATCTTTGCAACTTTTCTTTAAATATAAAATTATTCTAAATCTAAAAGTTTATTAAAAATAGGAAACATGCTTTATGGATGCCTTCTAAGCCTTCTAAGAGGCTGGCAAAAGTTGAATTTTCAGTGGCATATTGAACAGTTACATCTTTCAGACCCTCCCTCTGCCCATCGCTGCTCTTTGTCTTGGAAAAGATGGTTCCCTTTTCTAAATGTGATTACATTTCTTTTTACAGTTATGAATTGATCTATACCCACTCCATCAGGGAGAATTAAAACTTAATCATCATCACTTTCTGTTTTCCTTAACCATGCTTTCCCTCTACTTTGTCCCACACCCTACAAACTTTTCCTGTTAAACCTTAATCCTTAGGGTACCCAGAACAATACTGATGCTTCCTCCATTTTGATAAACAAATATTAACAATACTTAAAATACCTGGGAAAAAATATTTAACTCAAAATGCACACACAGGGCAATTCTCTTGGCTTCCAGAATGAAAGGATGACCCAGATCTCAAATGTTCAAAAAACGTCAGCAAGATTTTCTGTAACATGTCCGTTTACCACATTCTTAAGGAAAGACCTGAGTTAAACTTTATAAACTAAAGCTAAAACAAAAGTGAGCAAAACCATTTAATAATTGAGAAAACAGGTATAAATGTACCTTACGGAATATAAAAAATATTATATAAAGAAAGATGTAATTGGTTGAATACTTGGGAATAAGTAGACCCAGAGACCAACATTAAAACCAGTTATGCCTCTAATTTTTACCTGCAGCCAGTTAAGCCAGGGGTTACTTCTGAAATGTCAAACAGTCAAAGTGAAGGAATTTATTGCAAGAAATATAATTCCCAATTCTGGCTGGTAAAACAAACTTACGGAGGATTCCTGGACTTTTATAATGATGGAATACAACCTGAGGCAGTATAAATTCACAATCTCTTAGGACAAATAGCCTTTAAAAATTCAACCTAGTATTCAGTTCACCCTTGAAATGAGTGGAATTTTCTGTAGAAGTCACATGACATATTCATTGTATAGTATGAACCCTCCTGCTAGCATGATCTCAGGCTACCTACCCCTTTTCTCTAATTTTGCAGTGTCGGTTTTAACATCATTGAACACATACATTCTTGTATGGTTTGTGCTTTAACTGATGTAGGCTTTAGATAATAACCACCTAGTAGAAATCTGTTATGGTCTAGCAATGTCTATACTACTGTCAACTCGATATTATGCAAAAGGGACCTACCTATAGTACATTGTTATCGTCACTAAACAAATTTCTTTAAATAAAGGCCTATAAAAATCCAATTAGATTGTGCATGGAGCGCCATTAAGTTGAAATGTTGCAACAGTAAAAGTCAAGACTAACTTAACCTTTTAAAAAGATTATACTATAGGTAAAGCCCCACTGGCATGTGGAGGGATTTGTGTTAATTCTGTGTCCTGAAAAGATTAGAAAATGGCAAATGTAGTGTATCTTGAAAGGCCCTGGGTGTCCTGGAGTCTGGTTATCATTTCCCCCTCCCTGTAGTTGATTGCTCCAGCCAAGGAGGCCCTGGGACCCAGCACAGCTCTGTATCCTACAGTTTTGGTGGCCTGGGCAGCTGCATTAATCTCCCCCTTCCCCAAGGCTTTTGAAGTGGCCACAGGAAATGGGCAGCTCTGCTGGCCCCACCCCCTCTCAGGGAGTTTTCTGTCTCAGAGTGTTTTAAACACTGCCAGATCCAAAAGGGATGAGGTTTATGGTGGTATAATATCACCTTAGATTTTGGTGACGCTGGGAAGAAACAGAAAAGACAGAAAAAAACCATTCAGGCCCTTTTCATAGCATCACAAGATTATTTATCATAAGAGAGAGCTTTGGTCAACTAGTTCAAATGCCCATCTATTGTCTCCTGTTCTCCTCTGTCTCCAAACAATTCAAGCAGTAAAGGACACACCACCTAGAGAAGCTCTGTCCTATTATGGGATAGTTCTAATTGCTGGAAACGTCTGCCTTACATGGAGCTAAATTCTGCCTCCCAGTGACTTACATCAATTGAATCTATTGGGTCATCGGAAACTACAGACAATATGTCTCCATGTTCAGCTGCCACATGGCTTTTTAAATATTTAAAGACAGTCATGATAATAATAACAAAAGCTATTATCACTTCCTGAGCATCTACTGAGTGACAGTACTGTACCAGATAGTTTATGTATGTAAGTGGATGGTTGAACCCCTCATGGGAAGAGCACTGAATGTGTTTGCAAGGAAAACTTGATAGCACTTGGGGTGGGGAGATAGGGACAGGATTCTGGAATCCCAAAGCCACGCTTGGGATGGAAACATGTTTGCTATGGAGGGTGGATTCTGCGACATGAGTGGATCTTTGTTTTGAGTATTATAAGTGTGTTTTTTCAAATTAAGGATAGGAACTGGGAGAGGATGACTTGTTTTCATAGAAGAAGGGAACGGAATTTGAAGACCCTAATGTCCTGGAAGGATGAAGAAAAGCCAGTGAGTCGGCATGGGGGAAGGATTACCCACCCACCCCCACGCCCCGCCCACTACATTTCTACTCACCCCACTATTGCCCACAGTGGTAAAGTCTTTACAGAGAACAGCAGTGTAGGGAGGAGGCTTACAACGTCTTCCTCTGGGACGTGTGCAGCGTGAATTTCCTAATTCATCTACTGGGTCAAATCTCCAGTGAAATCTACTTAACTCACCAATGCTGCTGTGTGAGTAGATTTTTGGGGGGAATTCCACAGTTCTGAGAGGGGCTCATGAGATCTGTATTCAGAGAAACTGACACAGGAGCCAGAAGAGAGGGTAACCCAATCACAATATTATTCAAGAGATACTATTGCTACTTTATCAACGAGGATCCTGGGAGTCAGAAAACTTGAGTGACTTGCCCAGAGTTACAAGTGGGGCTGAGTCTACCTGATTCTTTTCACTACACACCAACTCATCACATGTCACCTATGGCTTACATTTTCTAAGATTCACTTTTCTATTTTCCTCAACTTTTCCCCATGACATTCTTTCCAGATCTCTTCCTATCCGGACCTTATCTGTGTACTTTCTGTCAGGGAATCTGTTCAGTTTTCCCACTTCCAGTGGCAGTAATACAGCAATGCATGTTACACATTTATTAATGCAGCCCAAGATCTTTTTCAACATGTTTTGGGATTTTTTTTGCATAAATTAAAACAAGTTCTTCCTATCCTTATTTATACACAACTGATATTTTCTAACTTATATTTTTCTGACTACTAAAGTAATGCGTATTTGGGAATCCCCTGGTGGTCCAGTGGTTAGGACTCCCTGCTTTCACTGCCAAGGGCGCTGTGGGTTCAATCCCTGACCGGGGAACTAAGACCCCACAAGCATCATGGTGCGGCCAAAAAACTTTTTTTTAATTTTAAAAATTGAAGTAATGCATATTTATTATAGAAAAAATTTTGAAATTATGAAAAGAGTAAGAAAAACAAATATCATCTTTAGTTCCAACAATTATGGATAATAATTGTTGATGTTTTGGGACATACTCTTTCAGTCTTTTGAATGCATGTATGTACGATTTTATAGTTTCTAGTCTGAATCTAAATTCTGGACCTAGCATTTATCATGTTTAAGTTTTCTTGATGATTTAAGCTTTACACTACAATTTATCAAAATAAGTTTGAATTCTTATGCTTTCATTAATTTTCTTAGCTACATGCAACAGAAGCCTATAGCATCCCTTTGCTTCTCCCTCTCCCTCATCATGTGACCACATCACTTCTTAGTTCTCATCTGAAGAAGTTTATGCATTTGACATAATTGATCACTGTTGCCTTGGTCTCTTTGGTCTCTTGATCATGGTTCTTTTTTTACTTCACCGGCTGCACCTTCTCACTCTCCTTCCCTCTCTTTCACATATTCTCAAATGCGTCTGGGTTCAGTTTATGATCTCCTCTGTCTTCTCTAGATTCCCCCTCCCTAGGTGAGCTCCTCTATCGTCTAGGCATGCATGAATCCTACATTTATGTCTCTACCTCCATTCTATCCTGAACCCTCCCATAATCCTCCTACTGCCTGCATGACATCTCTTGGATGTCTAAGGACATCTCAAATGCCTTGTTGAAATCTGGGTGCTTTGTGACCATAGTATTCTCCTGATGCATAAGTCTCATAATCCTACCCAGAAAGAAAATAAAGTTCATTTGACCTGACTTGTTCTGTAGGAACCCACCTTAGAAATTTTTCTAGATATAGGACTTTCCACTCAGTACTCAGTAGTGTCCACTTGTTTCCTCTTCCTGAAAATAAGAATATTGACCTGTGCTCAATTTTTTGGCACCTGTCTCATTGTCTGTGATTTCTCAGAGCAAAAAGTAAGATCACATCCTCACTTTATTTTAGTAATTTGGGATATAAAGCTTCTGGGCTCATTGAAGGTGATGAGATAGATCATCTGTAATTCCTAGCCTGCTAGAACATCAGTTGGCTGGGATTTTTTTACCAAGGAGGGGGTGAGTGGGGAAGGGGAGAAAGGGTATTTTCCTTGGTGAATAATACAAGGCAGAAGGAAAGTTCAGTAGTTGTCTTCTGTCATCTGTCAACTTTATACCAGCTTCCCCATGTTGTGGGCCAATACTATTCCTGTTTTTCTTGAGCTTTAAAGAATTTGTTCTTTTCTTTAGTTTGTTTTGTGAGCCTCAGCTCAGCCTGGGTTTTAGCCTTACTTGTAAAATTCCCTCATGTTGAGCCACTTTTCTTTAAAAATCAATCCTTCATTTTTTTCATCTTTTGTACCTAGCTTTTTATAAAAACTCGAGCTTCTCAGAGAGCTTCCTATATAATCACATTGATAAGTTTGTCAGATAAAAAACTGGATGTCCAGTTACATTTGAATTTTGGGTAAGCAGCAAATGATTTTTAGTATAAATATGTCCCATGCAATATTGGGGATGTACTTATACTAAAAATCATTGTTTACCTGAAATTCAAATTTAACTGAGCATTCTGTAATATATTTACTAAATCTGACAACCTTGCATGTTAATTCTGTTTTATTTGTTTGCTTCGGTTTTAAATAGTTTCAGCTTTCCTTATTCACTTGAATTGCAATGACATAGTAAAAATTTTAGCTTTGGAAAATTCCCATTCCTCTTAAGTTGGGTTTATACTTTGCTTTATAGTATTTAAAGTACCTTATAGTATTAGTCTGCTCAGGCTGCTATAACAAAACCGCACAAACTCAATGGCTTAACATTTATTTTCTCACAGTTCTGAAGGCTGGAAGTCCATGATCAAGGTGCCAGCAAATTCAGTTTCTGGTGAGAGCTCTCCTCCTGGCTTGTAGATGACTGTCTTCTCTCTGTGTCCTCACATGGTCTTTCCTTTGTGCTCTTGAGACAATTATCTACTTTTTTTCTGGATTGTTTCCATTTTACTTTTATAAATTCTCAGGTACATGTCTTTCCTCACACAAAATTCCCTTCCCCCCTCACTCATGAACTCAAAATTAGCATAGTCACTTTCTCTCAGGTCTCTGAAAGAAACATTGTTAAAACAGCAGCAACTCACCAGGCAGTAGGCAAAGCCCTTTATATGTCCTGATTAATCCCTACACGATCCACAAGAGGTAGTGTATTAGTCAGAGTTCTCCAGAGGAAAAGAACCAATAGAATGTAGATAGGTAGATAGATAGATAGATAGATAGATAGATAGATAGATAGATAAATATAGATAGATAGATAGATAGCAGTTAGATAGATAGATAGCAGGTAGAGTACAGATAGATAGCAGTTAGATAGATAAATAGATAGCAGGTAGATAGATAGATAGTATATAGATAGATAGATAGGTAGATAGATAGATAGATAGATAATTTGTTATGAGGGATTGACTCACAGTACTATGGAGGTGGAGAGGTGCCACATCTGCTGTCAGCAAACTGGAAGCCCAGGAAAGCTGGTGGTGTAGATCTAGTCCAAACCCAAAAGCCTGAGAACTAGGGCAGCCAACGTTGTAAGTCCTAGTCTGAGTCTGAAGGCCAAGAACCAGGAGCGCCATGTCCAAGGACAGGATATCCCAGCTCAAGCAGAGTGGAAAGTCACCCCTTCCTCTGCCTTTTTGTTCTATTTGGGGCCACATCAATCTACTGATTCAAAGCAAATCTCTTCAGGACACCCTCACAGACACACCCAGAAATAATGTTTTACCAGCGATCTGGGCATCCCTTCATCCAATCAAGTTGACATGTAAAATTAATCATCACAGAGAGTGTCTTCATTTGAGTTCCCCCACAGACAGACGCTAATTCTGCCTTAGATGTAGACACAAGAAGTTCATTTAGGAAGTGATCCAGTGAGGCACTGGAAAAGTAATTCAAGGAAAGGAGAAAAGCTAGTGAAGGGTATGGAGTGAGTGGAGTCCCACTGTGGGCATCTGGGGCTCAGTCCCATTGGGGACTCTTCGAGGAACTGTGTGGAATAGACTTCAAAATTATCCTGCTGGAAAGCCTGGAGGCTGGAACATTTATCCCCAGCCTCCCACCTTCATTGTTTAAGGGTGGCCCTCAGGGCACCAACTTCCCCTGAGGCCAAGAAGCTCCAGTGGCTCCTGAGAAAGCCCTCAGACACAGCCAACCTCTGTCCCTGCTACCAGAGCTCTTCTTGAGGGCACTGTTTCTCTACCTATGGTGCCTTCCCAGTGTTTGAGGTAGGAAGCATGCCAGAAGCTGTCACCATCTTCAGAAGTAAAAGTAGAATTGGGACAAAAGGATATGAAAGTGTGGTGGAGCATCAACAGCCCCTGCTACAAGTAAGCTTATTAATGTTCTCATTTTGCAGAAAAAGAAAACGTTCGTGTATATGCCAATATATGTCTACACCAGGCTCCGGGTTACAGAAGGAACAAGCCAACAGTCCGTTCCTCATGGAACTTGCTCTCTAACAGTTTAGAAGTGTTGAATAATTAATCTCAGTCACACAAGTAATGAGTGTTAAAGCTGAAATTCAGGCCCAGGTGGGTCTGAATCCACTTCACCATTCAACCTCCCTTCTTTTAGCTTTTATCTATTGTTAGATTTTGGAGTTATAAGGACACTAGGGATCACCTAGTGATTGGCTATCTGACTTTACAAATTAGGAATTGAGACCAAGAGAATTTACGTGCCTATAACAAGTTTATTTGACACATGTGAAGCAGAATAGGAACTAGATCTCAGATCTTCTGATCTCCATTCTGGTATCAAGGTCAAGTATATCCTTTATGATGTCCCTTAGAAACTCTTCTTATAATTTCCATTTTTAACAGCTTTGTTGAAGCTAAATTGTATACAAAAAACTACACAGGTACAATTTGATATGTTTCAATATACTTATATACCCATGATCAATAAACAACAATCAAGATAATGAACATATTATACCAAAAAATTTCCTCCTGTAATCCATTTCCTCCCAAACCTCCCTTATCACCTTCAATTCCCAACAATTAGCAATCTGCTTTCTGTCACTAAAGATTAGCTTTCATTGTCTAGAATTTTAAATAAATGGAATTATACAGTTTACTCTATTGTCTGACTTCTTTCAATCATTATAATTAATTGGAGATATATTCATGTTGTGTATCTTCTTTGTTGAATAATCTGTTCAATGTTTTTGTCCATTTCTAAAATTGAGAACCAATAAATCCATAATTGACACGATTATTTTGCTATTTGTTTTTTTATTCATCCTACTTCATCTTTGTTCATTTTTACTCTTTTTCTGGTTTCATTTGTAATAATTGAATTTTTAATGATTCCATTATATCTCCTTTGTTGGCTTGTTAGTTACAACTCATTTCATTATTTTAGTTGATGCTTTAGGGTTTATCATATATATTATCTTCCTCTAAGTGATAAGTTTATCATATATTATCTTCCTCTAAGTTTCCTGGTATAAGAAACTTACAATAATATTTTTCTATTTCTTTCCTCCTGACATTTATGCTACTAATGTTATGCATTTTACTTTTATATATATATTTTAAAACACAACATTCATTTATCTTTTAAAGAGATTTAATAATAAGTAAAAACCAAGTAGTCATCATTTCCAATGTTCTTTATCTTATTATGTAGGTTCATATTTCTACACAGCAACATTTCCTTCTACCTAAAAGACCTTTTAAATATTTCTTATAACGTGGGTGTGCTGGTAACAGATTCTTACAGTTTTTGTGTTTCTGAAAATGTTATTTTACTTTTGCTTTTGGAAGATAATTTTGCTAGGTATAGAATTCTAAGTTGACAGTTTTTTTCTTTCAGTACATTAGAAGTGTTGCTCCAGTATGAGTATATATTATCTTCTCATTTGTATTATTTCTAATGTGAAATCTGCTTTCATCCATATTTGTTCCTCTGTACAATTTTTGTATTATTACTACTTTGAGCAATTTTATTATGATGTACCTTCGTGTGTTTAACTTGGTGTTTCTTGTGCTTAGGATTCACAAGCCTTCTTGAACCTGTGGGTTTATGGGTTTCATGACATTTGGAAAACATTCAGCAATTATGTCTTCAAATATTTTTCTGTAGTCCCCACTCTCTTCTCTCCTCTGGAGATTCTAATGATATGGAGCCACTTGAAGTTTTCCCACAACTGACTGATGCTCTGTTCATTTTTTAAAATGTTTTTCCCTTTGTTTTTATTATTATGTCATCAAATTCACTAATCTTTTCTTCTCTGATGTCTGCCACAAACCTCACCCACTGCGGTTTTGTATCTTATACTTTTTTTTTTTTTTTTTTTTGCGGTACGTGGGCTTCTCACTGCTGTGGCCTCTCCCGTTGCGGAGCACAGGCTCCGGACGCGCAGGCTCAGCGGCCATGGCTCACAGGCCCAGCCGCTCCGCGGCATGTGGGATCCTCCCGGACTGGGGCACGAACCCGCGTCCCCTGCATCGGCAGGCGGACTCTCAACCACTGCTCCACCAGGGAAGCCCTCTTATACTTTATAATAGCCATCTTTTGAAGTTTTATATCTTGCATGTCTCTACTTAACTTTTTGATCATATAGAATACATATTTAATAGCAATTTTAATATTCCTATCCACTAATTCTAAATATCTGTGTCAGTTCTGAGTCAGTTTTGATTGACTGACTGATCTCCTCGTTGTTTATAGATTATATTTTCCTGCTTTGCATGCCTGGTAATTTTTCACTTGACTCCAGACATTGTAAATGTTGCCTTGTTGAGTGCTATGTATTTTGCATTCCTAAAGTATTCTCAAGTTTTGTTCTGAAACGCAGCTAAATTGCTTGCCAATAGTTAGATACTGCTGGTTCTTGCTTTTAAGATTTTGTTAGGTGGGACTGGAGCAGTGCTCAGTCTAAGGCTAATTATTCCTCACTACTGAGGTAAGACCCTTCTGTGTACTCAGTCCAATGTCCTGTGGATCTTGAGGTTTTCCAGCCTGGCTGGTCAGATCAAGCTCTGTTTCCAGCCCTGTGTGAGCACTAGGTTCTGTTTCCTTTAATCCAGTAATTCTCAATTAGAGAAATTTTGCCTTACCAGGGACATTTGGCAATGTATAGAGACACTTTTGGTTGTCACAACTAGAAACTGGGGGAATGATGAGTGTCACTGGATGTACTGGGTAGAGGCCAGGGATGTTCCTAAACATCCTACAATACACAGGACGGCCCCCACGACAAAGAATTATGAAACCAAAAATGTCAGTAGCACTGGGATTGAGAAACCATGCTCTAATCCTTTCAGGTGACTCTCCTCAGTCTCCTGGAGTTACTCCACATGCCTGTGCTAATCACTGTTCTACAAGGGGGACCCTCTGTAAATCTCTGGAGTTCTCCTCTGTGAAGCTGTCTCCTCTCCTGTGCTCTATCTTGTAAACTATAGCTACCTTATTCTCCCTGGACTCTCAGGTCTGTCTCTTCAATGCAGGAAGTCTTCTGGATCTGCCTGGTTCCCTCTCCCTGCATCAAGGCTTAGAAACTTGCTCAGGGCAGTAAGTTGGGGAGAACTTAGGCTCACCTCATTGATTTCCCATTTGTCAGGATCACTGTCCTTTGTTGCCTGATATCCAGTGTCTCACAATTTGTTGTTTCATATGTTTTGTTCATTTTTGTTGTGGTTTCTGGTGGGAAAGTAAATCCCAATTACTACTTCTTGGCCAAAAGCTCAAGTCCTTTTTAAATGTACTTCATCTTGCCTTCCCTTACCTGTTGACTTGCCAGTGTACTACCTTCCCCTCTTCCAGATTGGTAACTATGGAAGTACATAGTAATCTTCCAGTATGCATGCCCAAGAGCACCTGTGTGTGCACGATATACAGATACACAGCCCCTGCTATAATAAGCTACACCTCGCTCACCTTCCTCTGCACTGTTCTTGCTGCTTCTGGGATTCTTTTATGGCTCTTGAATTTTTAAAGTAGTTTACCTAACAAGTACTTTAAAATTTCAAAAAGTAAAATGCCCTTGGCCTAAGAAATCATATGCCAGTTTTAAGTTTTACTTGATGGTAAATGGCTGAAAAAGATGCCCTGGAGAGAACTGGTCCTTTTGGCAACACTGGCCTTAGGCAAAATTGTTAAGTAGGTGAAGTATATCTTCAGGGAGCTCCTAGATTCTCCTCCCGACCTTCCCCTCTTCCAGAGCCCCTGAGTTCTCTCCTCTAATGCCAGAGCATGTGCTGATTTCAATTTTTTAAAAAACATTTGGTGTCATTGATTGATAACTTACATTTTCATTCTTCTTCAAATATTTGCATTTCATAGACAGCAAAGCTTTAAGGCAGATAGCTAAAATTGATTTTAACTCTTTTGATTAGAAGTGGCTGCTTATAGCACTGTGTTGAGGAGGTGACTCAGCAGGAAAGAACAGTGATTGATTAGTGATGTCTGCACATACAAACATAGGATGTAAGAAAATTTCCATCCCTGCCCTGATGTAGAA
The DNA here is from genome assembly GCF_963924675.1 of Phocoena phocoena. Classification (NCBI taxonomy): domain Eukaryota; kingdom Metazoa; phylum Chordata; class Mammalia; order Artiodactyla; family Phocoenidae; genus Phocoena; species Phocoena phocoena. The sequence goes on from NC_089231.1 coordinate 48,902,249, forward strand.
GTGTTCATTCTATTGGAAAATTTCCAAGCACTAGAAATCAAGTGTAAAAAAGACTTTGGGGGACAACTGAAACTCATTAATGACCTTGCAACAGCCCAGTCAGGGCTGTTGTGTAGCATCACATAAAAAGTTGAGATTGCTTTTTCTAAGTGTAACAAGAATCTAGTGAAATATCATAAATAGAATATAATGCCATAGAGGTCTTTTATACCAATCCTTTAGTGTGTGTGTGTGACCTTAGAGAGTATTCCTTTTCATTCCCACTTTACCTTTTAACCATCTTCTTTAGGGCTCATATAGTAACCCATGCAAAGTAAGCATTTCCAGAACCACTAAAGTATTTCTCTCATACATTACTGTCTTAATAAACTGAAAGATCCACTAAAGCCCCAGATGTTTCACTTATTTATTTCCAAGCTATTTGATGCCTAAGTAAAATGACAAGAACCTTCTAAAGCAGAGAGGAATTCATTTATTTCTGTTTATTTTTCCCTAACATGAAAAAATGAGGTACATACTGTCTTCTGTGATATAGAATCATGGAAAGGATAAATATACTAGATTGATCTTTTAAAAAGTCTCTTATAAAGGGGAAGCTTGTAAAGGAAATTAGCAGAGTGCTTACTATTACATACCAGGCACTGTGCTACATTTTCACATACGTTGTCTCATTAATCCTTATTAAGACTGTTAGAGGGAACAGTAGTATCATCCCCATCACTATAGGTCATCTGAATGTCTCAACAGCCCACTAACCTATAGGTGTGTGAATAAGATCATGGTGATATTAATACCTATAAGCTGTTGGTTCAGAGGCTCCACCTGCATTATTTGAAGTCCTCGGCACTCTCCTTACACTGGCCCCCGGGGATTTCTGGAGGCGTCTCTTCTCCGTGGTCATGATTAGTCAACTCATGTACTCCTGCCTGCTTCAGCATCCCGAGAGGTACCCTCTGCCAGCCAGCCACCCGAGGAAGGCTCTGTGCCCCTGCTCTGCTGTCAGGGCCTTTCTTGGGAATGTGGTTTCTCTGTCTAAAGTGCCTTTCCTGGGGCTCTGACGTTACATACCCCATGTTACTAAATTATACTAGGCTTCCTTCCGTCTTCAGCTCTGATGAAGATGCATTGCACCCTTGCAGAAATGGAAAGAATATTTTTCTCCTCAACTTTCAATAGGAATTTGCTGCTTCATACTCTGAACTACACTCCTTGTTCTCCAAGTGTAAAAAAAAATCCGTTTTGAAAACAACTCCCTTAGCTTCTGTCTATATCCTTTCTCACCTTATGTGGCCCAAAGAAGATAACTTACGCCATTTCCCATTCTTCTAATATCAGGTTCTCAGCCATAAAACTTCTTCCTTACAGATCTCCGTTCCCTCATAGAGGTAAACTCATGCAAATAAAGGTCTGGGGAGGAGGGGACCAGCCCCCCAACACACAGCATCGTGACCCCCAATGCTAAAGCCCAGTTTAGGTTACAAATATTAATAGTTGAGGAATCCAGGGAAGCCCCATAGTTTCTTCTTATGAGTGAGGCAAACTCTCCCTGAGGCTCCCAGAAGATCATCTCATAAGTGAGACTGGGGTCGCAGCCTACCCTCAAACTGAGATTACCTTGAGACTCTAGGATTACGCACAATTTACCCCTGCGTTGGGGATTGGGTCCCCAACGTTGAGAGGTGGTAGCTCAAAAACCTCAGGCTTCTGTTAACAACAATGATGTGGGAAATGGACGGAGGAAAGGCAACATACTATGTCTGCTACACAAGTACAGTAGGAAAGAAATCAAACCAAACAAAATCAAAGTAAAATTCTCCCAGCTATCACCAGTGGTTCCTTTCCCTAAAGGTAGCCAACTTAGCACTTTCTGTGTATCTATCCTTCCATTAAAAATCTTAATTTATATAATAAAAATTTTTATATAATAAATAAAAATTTATAATCCCCATACATATGCAACTGCCATTAAGTATGTATATAAGTGAACTCATACTGCACAGGCTTAAATATCTCTGAGATCTTCCATATTAGCACAAACAGATATGCAGTATATTGTTAACGTGTCATAACATTTCATCATATGATTTATTTAGCCAATCCCCTATAATGGGCATTTAGATTATGCCTAGTTTTTGTTGCTAAAACTTTTAATATTAAAGAAGATGCTTTGTTGGGTCTTGCTGGAAAACTAGTTATATTTTGAGAACATAGTCATAGCGTAAATCCTTATGGTGGAACTGCTTGGTCATTTCCATTTCTGATATATATTTCTGAATTGCTCTTCAAAGGGAGGCATCAATTTCCAGCAGTGCAGGAAGGTGTTTATTTGCCACCATCTTACCAACCCTGGATATCATCATATTGTTTGATTTTTCTCAATATTTTAGATGAAAATTGTATCTTACTACAGTTGTATTCATTTTAAGTACTTTCACATCTGCTCGCGTCACTTCCCTGTACTGACTTCATGGATACTTTTCCTTTTGCTCTCAGTGCCCAGGTTTGCTGTTTTAACGTGACCTGCGTGCAGCTGCATGACTGCTTAGAGCTCCAGGGTCATTCCATCTGCTTTCCCACCAGTACTCTCCATTCTGGACACCCTCCTCTATGTGAGCTGGAGGACATGATCTTTTACCCTCTGAGGTCTTTGCTCCTGGTGTTTTCTGTGCCTAGAACACTAACCTCTTTCCCCAGCCCCGCTCACACCTATTCCGTCTTAGCTGCCTACCTTCGACTCATTCTCCCTATTTCACCCTAAATGCCGCTTCTTCAGGGAGGACTTCTCCGTACACCTAGTCTAATTAGGTTCTCCTTGTTATATATTCTCATTGTACTTAAGAGTGCATAGTCATTGCACTGAATGCGTATACGGTATGATGTTCATGCAATTACCTTTTACAATATCTGTCTCCTCACCAGACCACAGTCTCCAAGAGGCACATCTGTCCTGTGGGTTGCTGCATTCTTCACGCTCAGCACGTTATCAGGCACACACACATCCCAAAACATGGACCATCAAGTGAGAACAGTGGGGATGGGGCGAGGATCAAAGGAAGCTGAAAAGACTTGGGGAAAAAATCTGCTAGAATCTATATGCAAGTGCTGTAGAAAATTTTCCATCGAAAACGATTCTTGAGACTTTCTGTGAGCTGGACCTTCGTTGAGTGCATTGGGGTCCATAGTCACTCTGGATGAGGAACAGTCTGAGCACAGAAGGACTGCCCAGGACTAGGAGACCACAGTATAGACTAGATGTTAACTGCAGTCCACCAGCAAGTTGAAAAGAGGTGTAATTTTATTGCATAATTCAAATTAATTTCCAGAGGTTCAGCTCCTTTGTGGAAGAGGAAGCAGAAACTTATTTTTGCCCAGCCTGGGGTTCTCACCTACTGTCCGGAGTTTACTAAGCTCCAAGGGGCTCGTGGGGATGGGCTCATGTGACCCTTGAGAGACCTGTCCCCTTTCTCATTTGATTACGAGCACTGCACCACAGTGGTCATCACTATCACGTCCCCATTACTGCTGGCAGCCCCTCTTCCAGCCAGCCAGCTTCCATCATGGATTTCCTGCTTCATAGCAGAGCGCAAGAATCTCCTCAGGGCTCTTTACGGCCCCACCAACCTAGAGCTGGCAGGCAACCGCTCCCTCTCTGGGGTCTTGCTGTGTCCAGGGGGAAGGGGCTTTGCCAGGAAGGAGGGTGAGGCGTTTCTCTGCCCCAGTGGCACCCGCACTTGAAGAGCCCCTTTCTCTGATAGCCACTGAGCTCTCCACTCCCCTCCCCAGACTAAGGGACTCTTTTTTTCAACCCAAAGGAAAATACCTGTTTTTCTGAATCTGAAGCTTTACCTCTGTCCCAATTCTCTAAATTCTCCAAGAGTTTTGCTTTTGGAATTAAAAAATAAAAATCCAGAGACACAGAGTCTTTTTTCTGCTTTATACCCTGTCATACCCCTCCTCCGAGACCATGAACTCAGGCCATTAACCTACTGGACAGTGGTATGAGGGCAGTCTGGTAAGGGAAAGGGGGAACTTGGAGGAAAAACAAAATAAAACAAAACACTGGCTGCTCTTTCAAAAATATTATCCTGGCATCCATTCCAGGAGGGGGCAACTAACACACTAAATGCAACAGAGAGGTTGAGAAGATGAGCATTCTCAAAGATCTCCAGGTTTCTTTCCATTAGTGAATGACAGCAATAACAAAGGCACCTTATATGGTGTACTGATAAATGTGGCGGCCAGATTTCTGGAGATTAAAGGGGTTAGAGAGATTATTCTTCCACACACCCTAAATCTCTGTTGTAATCTATTTCATTTGGTTTCAGCTCCGTGAAGATGAGAAAAGCAGTACGAAGCAAGGCTTCTTTGCTTGTTTCTGCTAATCTTCCGTAGGGTAAAAGATAATAACACTCAAACAATATTGTGTCCAAAGAAGACGATAAAAATCCTGGGTAGAAGAAGAGTACAAATTATCACTGTGTGGAAAAGAGTACAAAAGGGTCATATAAAAACATATTTAGCAATTTTTAAATTATGGTTAATTGATCCAGTGAAAACTGTGGTTCTTCTGAAGTCATTAAAATGTGTCACATAGGGCTTCCCTGGTGGCGCAGTGGTTGGGGGTCCGCCTGCCGATGCAGGGGACGCGGGTTCGTGCCCCGGTCCGGGGGGATCCCACATGCCGCGGAGCGGCTGGGCCCGTGACCCGTGGCCGCTGGGCCTGCGCGTCCGGAGCCTGTGCTCCGCAACGGGAGAGGCCGCAGCAGTGAGAGGCCCGCGTACCACAAAAAAAAAAAAAAAAAAAAAAAAAAAAATGTGTCACATAAATGAACATTTAATAAGATTTTTTAAAAACACATCTTTCACCACACAGCCCATGAAATCACTGAAATTTTTTGTTCCTAAATTACACACCAAGTCTGTGTACCATTTTAATTTGATTTTAGCAAACATTTATTAAGCTTCTACTACACACTGTGTGTAATACTTTCACATGGTTGTCTCATTTAATCTCTACCATAATCCAGTAAAGATGGTATTATTATTCCCACCTTGCAGGGGGAGACACTGAGGCTTAGAGAGTTTCAGGAATTTGCCCAAGTCACATAGATAAAAAGCAGTGAATGACCATTCAAAGTTGGGTTTTCTATCTCCAATTCCAGTGTACATTCTACCATATCACTCATATAATATCAGTAATGTGGTAGTCTGTAAAACCAGGATTTCAAGTGAGTCTATAAAAAATTAGAAGTGAGAAAAGAGTAAGTGGAGATTGCTTGATAAAGACCTTTGACATTTAAAGGAGAGAGAGAATTTGAATATAGCTCCAGAACAAAGAGACCTGAGGGAGCTTTAATGAAAGACAGTGGTTCTCAAACGTTAGCTCACCAAAACCACCTGGAGGGCTGGTAATAAATAGGACTGCAGGACTCCACCCATGAACTTCTGAATCAAAGGTCTGGGGTGGGCTCAAGAATTTGCATTTCTAACAAGTTCCGAGGATGCGATGCTGCTGGTCTGGAGACCTCACTTTGAGAACCACAGTTTTAAAAAGTGGAATGTTTGCACGTTTGAAAAGCAGAATGAAATGAGTCAAGATAGAGAAATGGACTACAGATGCTGAGGTGGGGGTGGATCTGAGAGAGCAGAGGTGGTGGGAGAGGATAGAAAAGTTTCAGTTGATGACGTCAGCTTAAAAATTAGGACTAAGATCCGTCCATCTGAGAAAGAAGAGAACAGAGAAGATGAATATTGAGCCAGAGGAAGGGCTGAAGAGGAAAGATGTGGACGCTCACCCGGGTCCTCTTCTTCTCCTTTGGTTGGTTGTTTTTACCTGTTGATATCAGGAAAGGTAAAATTGTTTCCCTAGTTGGGAAGGACTCATCAAGAGAGTGGGGAGGGCCCAGAAATCAAAAGAGTGGATGTGTACTGGGAACCTACAAGGGTATTTAAGTGGTTCCTGAGCATCAGAGAAGGGCTGGTTGAAGTTTAAGGAATCATCCTGGGTGCCTGCTCTCCTCCACGAGATTGCACGGTCTGGTTCCCAGCCCAAGAGAACAGGGTGCATTATTAATTATTACATTTATTTTACAATAGGGTGTGATGGTTCATTTTATGAATCAACTTGACTGCCTAAGAGAGAGCTGATAAAAATTATTTCTGAGTGTGTCTGTGAAGGTGTTTCTGGAAGAGATCAGCATTTGATTCAGTAGACTGAGTAAAGAGAAGCACCCTGAAGCAATGTGGGTGGACATCATCCAATCCACTGGGGGCCCAAATGGAACAAAAAAGCAAAGGAAGTGCAAATTTTCTCTCTCTTCTTGAGCTGGAGCATCTGACTTTTCCTGCCCTGGGCAGTTGGTGCTTCTGGTTCTCCAACTTTTGGATTTGGACTGAATTATATCACAGGCTTTCCTGGTTCTTCAGCTTGCAGACTCCAGATGGTGGAACTTCTTGGCCTCCGTAACTGCCTCAACCAATTCCTATAATTAAGATCCCATTGGTTCTGTTTCTCTGGAGAACCCTGACTAATACATAAAAATAAACTTTGCTAACACTGATTTTAGATATTTGCTTGGCCGTTTCTGTTTCACTCACCCATTGAAAATGAGATCAGGGAACATCACTTACAAATGAGATTAATTCACTTTAACCAATAGACATAGGAAAAAGGGAAACTCTAAACCAATGCTTTTTGTCATCACTCACACATATGCAAACACAAGGCCCAGGTTCACAGCCCAAACTGAGATAGAAGCTGGATGCGCAGTGATCATCAAAGTGTGAAAGGTCAGGCTACCCAGGGTCGGGCGGTGGGGAAGCGGGGAGTGAGGTTGGATAAGCAGCCTCATCTCTATGACAATGCACTTACCTCTGGAAATTTCCTGAAGCCCTGGGTCAGTCAATTTTTGGACCTAGTAGAGAGATGCTTCCACATGGGTGCTCAATAAACATGTATGAACGTTACCATTCTGGTAGTATTTGATGAACAACTACTCAGTTTCAGGAAGAGTTATAAGCACTGGGGGAAAGTAGAAGTAAAGTATTGTCCCTGCCTTGGAACAGCCCAATGTCATGGAGGAGACAATACATAATAGAAACGTGTAAAATGCCACATGCCTGGCAGGAGGAGGGGACACTCGATTTTGAGGGGAGACTTGAAGGAAGACCAGAAGTTCTGCAGAGAAGTAGGGGTAGAAAGAACAGCCTTAGCCATTGGCAAGGAGTTAATGGAGTGTTTGAGGATCATACACTTTTATTTTCTTAGGGGAGATGGAAAAATCAAACTTTCCTGATCATCTGTGATTCATCTAGAATGACACTGGGGATATGTTATCTCATTTACTAAGCACAACAACCTCATGAATCCATCTTAAAGATGTGGAGATTCTAAGATGTTCCAAATTTATAGGAAGTCAGAGGAGCCCAGACCTGGAACAGAAGCCTCTAATAGCTTCTCTGGAAGCAAAGCTAAGAAATATATCCAAGTGTCTTACTTTTCTGTGTTTCCATTTCTTTATCTGACAGTTGAGAACACAAAATTTACCTTGAAGTGTTGTTGTGACATTAGCTCTTTCATAAGTGTCTAGTCCCTTCCCCGGCTCCCCGTCCACACTCGGGGAATAGTAGCTATCATCCTTCTGTGTCATCCTCTTCTCCTTCTCCTTCTTCTTCTATTATTACAAACTTGCCAAAGGCCATGCAATAAGGATGAGAGCTGTGATTTACACCAAAGTTTCTTTGGACTCTAGATGTCCTGCCCATCCAAAGCCTGTGCTTGTTCCTGTGCTGATCTAAAGCTATCTGTTAAAAGAGTAAAAGACTATAACACTTGTCACTGACCTCAGCCCCAGGTGGGAGGCAGCATGATTTACTAGAAAGGGAATGAGTTTGGGGATGTGACAGATCTAGAGTTGAGCCCCCATGTCATCACTTACAAGTTGTGTGACTTTGGGCGAGTGTTGAACCTCTCCAGTCCTTTTACTTACCTGAAAAATGGCAGACAGTCCTGCAGAGTTGGGGCGAGGACACCTGAGATCATGTCTGTGCAGCATCTGACTGAACAAGGGGTGGATTTCTCTGACCTTCACCAGGTTCATAGAGAAACTTCTGCTCTGGCTTCTTCTGAGCCTCCCCTACAAGGAATGGACTATACACTGGAGGAAGTTTCCAGCCCAGTCACAGAAATGACGCTAAACTATTTGGAGAGTGGTTACATTTTCATTCCTGTAAGATTCTTTGTGTACGTGTCTCAAGGTAGCTGATGAAACAAAGGAGAACATCCTTCATCCTTGCTTATCCCTACTGTCAATATTGTTCTAAGATTCAAAAAGGACTAGAAAATCTTCTAGAAAATTGACTTCCATGAATGTTATGCTAGTGGGATCATTTCTAAAGGACTGATTAGGATTCAGGCTAATGTTAAGAGTGGTAAACAGTACACCCAGTTGGGTATTAGTAATGCCTACTAGTTATTCCAAGCGCACTAAAGTCAGTTCCTCTGCTACCCTATAGCCTGACTTTAATTCCAGACAAGCTGTATATATGCACTGATCCTTAGGTAACAGAAATTGGACAGGATTCAGCATTTTTTTGTCCACTGGACAGTTCATGTGTGCCAGAGTCATCAGTCCCCTGAAAGCGTATGGGAAGTGTGGAAAGCTTTTGCCCAATAAGAAGAAGCAAAAGAGTACCTGATCCTATCTTCCAGAATGTGCCCAAATGCTTCAAGGAAATGTCCAAACAGGCCATGTACTTCAAGGCTTGGGATCATTTGAAATTCTTTAATCTTTGTGCCTTTTCATGTGAGAATTGTCATATATTTACCACCTTATGTTCTTTGATAAGTTGTTATGTTCAAATACCAAAACTGGTATTTTGTTTTTTATTCTCAGATAAGAAATTATAGAATAGAAACATTATAAAATATCCTTACTAATAGGTAATATACATAATAACATGATGCAGGCTATGCTTCTTTTACTGAGAGATATTTCAGAAATAAGACAAAAAATACCATGCAAATCTCAGAAATATTCATAGCTTATGGGGTAAATTATTCCTGGGCTCTTGTATGATTTGTTGACTGAATGAGGTAACTGTGACAAGCATACATTAACTCACATCCTTAATTTTTGAAAATCAACAGAGAAACAAGGAAGCTAAGATGATTTAAATCCCTTTACGCAATGAAAAAAATAAATGCTTTTATTCTTCTTGTGTTCTATGTCTTATGATACAAATGCTCCAGATAATTTCCTGGATAATGTTTATCTGTGCATGAGTCTATATAATAACTTTAATAAATTTCTAAGGACTGAGCCCCAAGCCAATGGAAGGCAAGTCGTAATGCAGGGTCCACACTGACAGCTCATCAGAACAGGCCAAGCTCCGTTTTCTGCTTGGATGTCATCGTTCTGTGACTATGAAAGCATAAAACTGGAGACTGTTCCAGCAGGTCATAGTTGCTACAACTTGCTCAAACAGAAATAAAACAGCTTTTCATGCTTATTGATCTTGGACTTTTTGCCATTTTTATGCTCTGTTGACCTGAAGCTCGGTAAGGATGTGTTTTGTAAAAGGAGCTGAAACTTTTCTTTCTCAGTAGATGAGACATTTCACATTCTGGCTGCGTGCGAAAAAACAACTTCATTTTTTTTTTTTTTTTTTTTTCCAAAAGCATTCTCTCTGTGACTTTAAGAGTTGATCTTTAAGTAACACATGTGGTATTAGTTTTTCTATTTTACAATAATCACATTATTGCAGACATTTTAATAGCTGTAGAGGTTGCTATGTTTTAACATGATTCATGGTCCTTGACAGCACTGTGTCTGAAAATCCCCCAGGAATGCAAAATACAAAACTCCACACACGTTCAAATTTTACTGCCTGCAGCTAAAAGAAGGGAAAGAACTTAAAACTGTTGAAACCCTTCAACTTTAAAAGCATTAATAGATGATCCCAGGGGATTAAATCTAAATCTTAATGTGTAAAAATCAAGTTAATAACCAGAGAGATTAATATGGCTGCATTTGATTATCGTGATAATGCAAACAATTAGTACTGCTAAAGTGAGATGTATTAGCCTCCTCCTAGCCCCTCAAACAGCAAGGCACTGGAAACAAATGGAAATAAAACTTTTTTTTTTTTTTTTGCGGTACGCGGGCCTCTCACTGTTGTGGCCTCTCCCGTTGCGGAGCACAGGCTCCGGATGCGCAGGCTCAGCAGCCATGGCTCACGGGCCCAGCCGCTCCGCGGCATGTGGGATCTTCCCGGACTGGGGCACGAACCCGTGTGCCCTGCATCGGCAAGCGGACTGTCAACCACTGCGCCACTAGGGAAGCCCAGAAATAACACATTTTACCTGCAGGTTTTCTGTTGGTTTTTTTTTTTCTTTCTTTTCCTTTGTCTTTCCTTCACAGTAGCTGACTCATTTTTGAAATTTTATTTCAGACTAGAACCATCAAATCTTTTCATTTTGAAACTATAATTTCTATAAAATAGAAAGATTTGGCAATCATCAAACATCATCAATTTCATACTGTCAGAAAATTATTCATGATCACTTCCTTAATATCAATTACTTTATACATCTTCAAGATAAATGAAAACAGAAGGCTGTTTTTTGGGGGGGAGGGGGCGGTTTGAGGAGGAGGGGATGGGAACAAGGGAAAGGTACCATGTGAGGTATATAACATTGTTTTAAATTCTTAAGGTTTTTCAGGAGGTGATAATCGGCACCTTTATAATTGTTTCAGCTCCACATGGCATTTTTCTTGAAGGTGGTTTCCTGAGAAAAGGGGGCACCAGGTGTACCTGCCTGAGAGTACAGTATGTCTTCTCATCAGATAGGTTCCTACCCTTTCCTTCCTTCGTCTTGTACCAGAAAGAAAAATGGACTGTGGGTTGGTGGGCAGTGGGAAAGAAATGACTGTAAACAAAGGAGTCAGCTTAAAAGGAGTAAGTCTGGCCATGTGAATAAATGGATCAGATGCTATGCCAACAATTAACTGATGCTAGAAAGATATCTGCCCTTCAACTGAAATTGAAGGAAAGAAATATAAGCCTTATTTTGAAATGCCAGATAACTATAAAACCTTATGAAGCCTCAGCAATAAGCAGGCATTGTAGTAAGTAGAAGTCCATCTAAAACAGAACCATATGTGTGTATATATATATGCAGATATGTTTTGGGGGAAGCTGGGTATTTTTCAGATCCTCAAAATTTTTAAATATTATTTTGCTACTTAAAGGTGAAATTAAGGTGAAATGAGTGAAGAGTTAAGAAGATGTATTTTGAAGTAAATGAAAACAAAGGCAATGTCGAGAATGGACATTTTAGTGATTTATTTGGGGGCGGGGGCTCAGACGTGTTCTGGCCTATGTCACTTGAAACCTTTTATTTCGCTTCTCAGTTCAGATCTGCGTTGTGCATCATATGCATGTCCCATTCGTTATTTTGTTTAAGCAGCGTCTGCAGGGAGTTCCAAGGGACCATTTAATAAACTGCAGCAACAATGGAATATTTGTTCACTTTTCTTCAGCAAAGTATCTGAGAAAAGTGTGTTCAGAGGTAGGGAGTGGGTAGTTGTCAGTAGGTGCTGCTCCCTGAGGCTGGCAGCCTTGTGACAGTTACTAATATCAGTAGATTTAATGTGTTTAGTCTAGTTGTAGGGTTTATGATGTGTTTTTGATTTCCTGCTTCAGAAATGCATTTTGACTTGAAAACAGTGAGGCATACAATTCTTTTTCTTACCATACCACAGCCAGGAAATTGTTACCTTTGTACCCAATTTATATTACATAATAAGTTACCTGCATGCAATCTAAGATTCTTACTCCTTGGCTGTTCAATCAGTGTGTGAACACGAGCAAAAGATAATGAGTGAGGCATGTGAGCTTAGCAGATGCCCGTCCCTACACCTAGGCTGTGTTCGGATTCACAAAGTGCATTTTCCTTTTATGTCTCATTGATGCTCCAGTTTGTCTTTATTCTCTAGGGACGGTGAAATTGTCTCATTGTCTTTTAAAATCTTTAGCACTCTCTCTTGCTTTAGAACCAATTTGGAAAAGAATATACAAACCACTGGCAAAACCTGAACAGAGTACTTTTCTCTTCATGTTCCTCTATACAGCAGTGAGTGGTTTATGCAGCTTTCTTTTCCTTGCAACTCTAAACGATTTTGTCCCTTTTCTTTAATATCAATTTAAAGACTTCAAAGAGGCAAGGAAAAAACCCTCCCATTGGGCTCTTGCACTCTTCAGGGCTTTTAGTTTTGCCTTAACTTTGGCTTATTTTTCTGTTTCATGCTTTGTGATAGTCAATTCCATTTTTAACATGGAGTTTTACTTTATGGTGCATTATGTTAGGAAAACTTGGGATGCAGAATGGAATTACTATTATTTTGAAGTTTAGAAATCAGATTTATTTTAACCAAAGTTGTTTAGCAACTATACATGGATAATCATACTTATTCTTAATTTGGTGAAGGAAAAATAAATTGAAGAGAGATTTGTAAAAATAATTTTGCCAGGATGTATGTATACTTTTTTGTTTTTAAATTTTGTTTTAGTCTCAAAAGATTTTATTAGTGTACTTATGTCGCCTTTTCGTTCATCAGTATATAAGTAAACAGAAATTGCAGAAAATATGTTGAAAAAGTGGTTAATGCACATGAGAGAAAAGTTTGCCTCTTCCACTCAAGAACACCCCCTTAACACTAGTTAACACTCACAAATCTATGTGGATATAGAATAATTACATATTTTTAAAGCAAAGACAACTTTTTAAAATTTAGAAACTATAAGAAAATTTTATAGAAAGAGTGAAAAATGGGGGAAAAACCTCACAAAATCACTGCAATTCAGGGACAACTGCCATCACTTTTTATGTATTTCCTTTGTTCTACGGGAAAGAACATTAGACTTTTCACGTTAAAAACATATTTTATATTTTGTTATTCCAGAGTTCAAAAAGAAGAGATCTTGTTTCTTTAAAACAGAGGTCTAAAATCAAGCATGCCCGAAGGGGAACGGGGGGCACAGTCGGGCCTGTCTCTCAGTCACCAGGTCAGTGGGCTGCTGGGATGCACCCATCTTTCCAGGCACAAGAGAATTTCCCGCTGTTTTTCCAGGAGTGACCTAGAAGGAGGTTAATGATTCCAAAGAAGGACTTTCCCCTCAGGGAAAATTTAATCTTGTGACCTTTTTCTCTATCTGTCCATTTCTTTTAAGTCATAGACTCCCTTCATTTAACTTACATCAAGCTGTTTCATTTTCTTCAAAAACATGGTTGAAGTGACTTCTTTGCTTTCACTTAACCCTTGAACTGGGTGCATTTCAAAACGAAATTGCTGTGCGGTGGACAGGCTTAAAGTTCTCCTTTGCAGTCTTTATATTTCTTTCAAAAAAAAATCACCAATCACTGTGATAGCGGAGTCCCAAAACAAATGGTATTTGCATCACTCTTATTCTTTCCTAGTGTCTGCGCTCAGAGGCACAAGATTCAGAATAAAGCACTGCTTGGTTAATTGATAAATTCTTTAAAAATATTGCTTGGGATTTGTGTCTATGTGTGACAGCTGGATTCATTGGTGTGCTCAGAGTGAGAAGATCATCGACAAGGAAAGTTTTAGGAAGAAATATGTAAAAGATGACAAAAGTCTCTTCAGAGAAAATCTAAGCTTATGAAAAAATATCAGCTTTATCTAGCCAGTTTCGGGTTTTTTCCCCTACCTGAAATATGCAGACTTAGTGGATCATATTCAGTGTCAGAATACAGTAAAATAAAACTATAATTATTTTATTATTCTCATGGGTTCAGACTCACGGGTGCAATGAGTTCTTGAGGGTAAAGTGAAAACAGAAACTGCCTTGTGCTCAAAGTTGTTAGTTTTTTAAAAACAACTTTTTATTCTGCAACAGACCCAGGACATTTTCTACATGATCGTATTACTCAGTTTTACTGCCAACAGAAATTAAAATGAATATTTCTTAATTTTTAGCATCATAATGTTCCATTTTGGCAACACAGTAAATTTGTATTTCTGCCAATGTATAACACAACCTAGGCACAGATTCTCTAGTATTTAAGGTACTATATTGCCCAGAGAATTCTATTTTTCCCCTTGGGGTAAACACCATTCAGAGGCAGCTGAAGATAGAACTAACTACCGAAGAAAGCTCCAGCCTCTCAGTGAGTGGATTTCCGTAGGCTCACGCCTCATGAGCACAGACTGAGAATGTGCCGTGTTCTTAGCATTCTGCGTAAATGATAGCCAGGACCAGTCTCAGCCCTCAGCCTATCATGAAACTATGAAAACTGTTATCATCATGGGACAATTAAAGGCCAATTGTATGTGCATTGTTGTAGTACTGACTATGAGTACGGCAACAAGAAGCAACAATAGCAAATAAACAATATACTTTTACAAAGTGTTTTTACATATACCATTATAATTTCTGCAAGTTATTTGGGGCTTCACTTTCTTGAGAATAATACCTTTTCCAGGGAAACTTTCTGCAATAATGGAAAAGTTCTCTAAGCAGCCCAATGCGGTAGCCAGTAGTTACACGTGGCCATTAAGCACTTGAAATGTAGTTAGTGAGACACAAGTATGTTTTGTGTGGCTTCACCCAATAACTCAACAAAATACTAGAAAATATTAGAAAAATACTAAAAAAACTACTAGAAAATATGTTGAGGAAGTCTGATCGTATGGAAATATGCGATGCCAGGCACTGTGCCGACTGCTTCACCGGTCAGGAAACTGACACCCAGAAATCTTATATAATTTGCTTAGGGTGAGTGAAGTAATTGAGTGGCAAAGCTGAGATTGTTTTACCTTCCTCTATCCTTGTCCAGTATCTGACATGGGTCACATTAGCAAGTCCGAGACCAAGCTTACTGTCTCTCTGTCAACACTTGTTCTACCTTTGCTCCTTCCTAATTTGGTTGATGACATTTCTGTTCCCCGATTTACCCAAGCCAGAGATCTAGGAGTCCTCATTTCTTCCTTCATTTCTCATCTAACCAATCACCAAGGCTTAGGTTCAATCTACCGATCACCCCTGAATGGTCTACAACTCGTATCCCTACTGGCAATGCACATAACTCCAGTTCCGACCCTCACACGCCTGGCTCACTGTGACCGTCCCTAACTGGTCTCTGCTCTTTCTCTTGCCCCCTCCCCTATTCCCCACCATAGTGATCTTTTCTGACCCTATTATCCCTCTGCTTAAAGCCTTCAGGGCTCCGGGCTCCAGCCCCTGTCTTGCCTCCTAGTACAGCCTTACCACTACCCTCCCTTCACACTTTTCACCCTAGCAGTTCCAGGCTATTTCTAGTTCTCTGTTTGATCACATTTCCATCCTTTGTGTATTGTCCCTCCTCTGTTTGGAATGCCAGGCCTTCCACATTATCTGGCAAGCAAACTTCGGGCCATCCTTTAAACTTGGGTTCTTTCTCTTCTCTAAATGGTGTAAATCATTCCATTCTCTATGCTTCTTAAGGATCTAGCGCATTCACCTCCTTTGCACTCATCATGCTGTAGTGAAATTACTAATTCATGTGCCTGCCTCCAAAAACTATGAACTCCTTGAGGGAAAGGATTTTTATTTCCTTGTGATTTTACACAGTGTCTGGCACATAATAAGCCCTCTATAAAATGTTTTTTGAATTCCAAGGGGGTGGTCATCAGAGCTGAATGTCACAGATGAGTCAAGGAGGGAGAAGGCAGAGAACAACTGATGATTCTGGAGAGATAGGGGTCATTGATAACCTCCCAAGAACAGAGTCCTAGAGAGGTAGTCATGGGCATGAGATAGAAATGTATCATCAGAGTTCTGGAATATAGGCTTAAGATGATGCAGATCTGAACTTTGAAATATTAAATTACTTTAAAATGGTGAATTATTTTTTATGTGAATCCATGGTGAATTTATAGTGAATCCATGTTGTCTATTAGAACTCTTCTTTAAAAGATATACATTTAGGGGGACTTCCCTTGTGGCGCAGTGGTTAAGAATCCACCTGCCAATGCAGGGGACACAGGTTCGAGCCCTGGTCGGGGAAGATACCACATGCCACAGAGCAACTAAGCCCGTGCGCCACAACTACTGAAGCCTGAGCATCGAGAGCCCATGCTCCACAACAAGAGAGGCCACTACAATGAGAAGCCCGCACACCACAACGAAGAGTAGCCGCTGCTCGCTGCAACTAGAGAAAGCCTGCACGCAGCAAAGAAGACCCAGTGCAGCCAAAAATAAATAGATAGATTGATTGATTAATTAATTTTAAAAAAAGATATACATTTAAGTCTGTAATCTAGGAGTGCAAGTTGCTTTAAAAATTTTTTTTGGTCATAACACTGTAGATTCAGTTTCAAAGTGTGCTCCTACTTCCAGTTTTCCAAAGTTGATAAACTCTCCATTTATTCGCCTCTCTCTCCATCTCAGTCTCTCTCTATCTTTATATATATATATATATATATATATATATATATATATATATATATATATATATATATATATATTTCACCATCTATCTATACTTTACAGTTTTATAAAATGTTATCAGGTGACTAGTTGCCCACCACTTAGACCATTGTAGACTGCTGAAGAATATAAATAATTTTAACCATTTGCAGAAACACTGGGCCAACCTTACAGTTTTTCAGACTGGCCCTGGAGAGTGCTGGCTCTAATCCAGCTGACACTCTCCTCCCCAAGGAGGGGGCCGAGGCCAGGGGGCTGTGTCTACCAAAGAGGACCCCCCTTCTCCCACCTAATTCACATCAAGGCAGATGGGCTAATGCTGCCTTGCAGAAACCCCTCCATCATTATTTTATTTTATTTGCCTTTCCCCTGACCTGTCTCTGCTATGTTAGGTTTTTATTAAAGTGGAGTAACCGGAATTACAGCAATACTTCAGCCATAGACACCCTATGATTTCATATAAGGGTTTGCTGATATTTTCTAGTATTTTGTTGACTTATTGGGTGAAGCCACACAAAACATACTTGTGTCTCACTAACTACATTTCAAGTGCTTAATGGCCACATGTAACTACTGGCTACTGCATTGGGCTGCTTAGAGAACTTTTCCATTATTGCAGAAAGTTTCCCTGGACAGGTGCTATTCTAGAGGGGGGATACCAACAATAGCAAACAAACAAATAAACGAACAAGGTAATTTCAGGTAGTGGCAAGTACAATGAAGAAAACAGAACAGAAGTGATGGAGTGGAGAGTCAGTGCAGAGGATACCGAATGCTAGCAAGGAGCAACCAGGCAAAGCTCTGGGGGCTGATTCTTCCAGGCAGAGAGCACAGTAAGTGCAAAGGCCCTGGGGTGAGAAGGAGCTTGGCATGTTTGAGAAATGCAAAGGTCAGTGTGGCGTGGGCTCAGGGGGGTGAGGGGCGGGGGGAAGGCAGGAAGTCAGAGAGGTGCAGGGACCATTTCCTGCAGGGCCATACATGCTGTGGTAAGATGCCTGGATTTTGGTCTAATTGCAATGGGAAAGCAGTGGAGAATTTTAAACAAGAAGTGACATGACCCGAATTGTATTTTTGAAAGACTTGCTCTGGCCACTTGAAGAGGATTTTATAAAGGTGAAGTTCTCGGACTGGAGAGATAAAGGGAGAAATATAAAAATGTTATTATGATAAAGGCACCTATGTATATATTTTAAGTTGTACATTCATTAGTGCTATATTTATATGCTATCCTCAAATCGTTTCTAAAAACCAAAACTTTGTGGGGACCTGTCTAAAGAGGTGAATACAGATTGTGTATAAGAAAGAAGAGCAGGGCTAAAGTTAAGTGGGGGGGGTGGATTTCTGTCTTATAGGAGACCCTTTCTCTCCTGCTCTCTATGGGGGTCAGTGGAGCAGCAAGAAGGTGGGCAGGGTGCCAGCAAGTGGATGAATGATGGAACATGGGGACCTCAGCCCAGGCAAAAGATCAGGATCATTCTGGAGGAGCCTGAGAAAGTTTTAAACATGGCATTGGCCAAACAACCAGGGAGCAAATCATAAGGCATCACAAAAAGAGAGGACCAAGTCCTCTCTAAGTGTGGAAAACTGGTAGTAGAGAAGTTTAATATCTGAAAGAGAAAACGCAAAAAGGGCAACTTGTTGGAATGTGTATTCATTCCCTAGGTCTGCAAAGGTTCCAAAATTAAAAATAAAATAGTTAGCAAAGGAAAAATGTATCCCATGTTAAGTTTCTGATATGAGGAGTACTGAATGATTCATCAACAATATGGAAACACCAATAATGGCCCCAGTTGGAAGTATGTTATACACATCTTTTGAAAAATAATTGGAAATGACTCTTCTGTTAACTAACTCCATGACTTGGAGCAAATTCCTTACCATCTGAGATTTTCTTTTTGTATCAGTGAGTAAGAGGCATAAGGTTAGTTCTCATGCCTCTAGATCTCTCTCAGGTATAAAATGATAGTTGATTTATTAAAATTCTAGAAAGTCTGGGTGAGTGTGTGTGTGTGTGTGTGTGTGTGTGTGTGCGCGCGTGTGCGTTTTAGAAGTGGGCCACTTTTCCAAAAGTTTCTTTTGGAAGAACAATATAGAAAGTAAGAAAAGGAGAAAAAAGAATGATAGAACTTGGGACTGAATTTTGTACTGCTAGCTTTAATTAAGTCAAGGGAAATAAACATTTACTTGGAAACAGTAGCTGGAGAAGAGAGATTTGTCTGGCTAAGGAGATACTGTGCCGTTAGGTGTACTGAGAAACATAAATGCGAGAAAGAAAAGAATGGAATAACCCATTTATCTGGAAGCACTGCAGGTTCTGAGGTTGGCCACACATGTACTCTGTATTAATATATTAACCTAAGAAGAATTTAAATTTGGAAAAGCTCATGATTAGGGGTTTCAAGTACACAGAATAAGAGTAAAAGGGCAAAAATAATAAGCTGCATAGTATTTGCTTCTTATAAACGATGCACTTTCATGCCACCAGCCCATGTGATTTCTTTGTGCTCCTTCCTCTGGGCTGATACAGCCCTGTGCCCAGGTACCAGCAGTCACAAGCACAACACGGGCTGAATCTCAGCCCTCATGCATCCTCTAGTGAACAGCCCACAAAATCTTTGACTTTACTCAGCTACGTGCCTGAAATAATGTTCCCCATTTCTGTCTGGAAAAACCCTACTGACCCTTCTTGAACCCAGGTGAATGTTCCCTGTTCTGTGAAGCCTGCTTCAGTCTTCTCAAGCAGGATCAGTCTCTCCACATTGTACTAAATTTTTGGTTTTTTAAGTTTTCCTTCTTTGCTGGGTCTTGAACTCCTTGGTGCAGAATTTCGGTTTGTTCTTTTTCGCCTCCTTGGCACCTCATGCAGTTATAGTCACAGAATAAATACGTAAATAATTAAGCATTGAATGCATGGCTAAAATTATAGTTGATAGAAAGCAAAATAGGCAGAAAAAGAGAAAAAAAATCTTAGAGAGTTCTTCAATTAAGATAGAGGTGCAAATATGAGGTTCAATAGAAGGCTCAGAGAAAGAACTTTTAAGATGGTTGGGCAGAAAGAATAAAGCAGGTCCAAAGAGGGAGAGAATGTGAAGAAGGAAAGAAAAATGGAGAAACCAGCAACTTGAAAGGTAGAGATATTTGGAACACAAGCAAAGATGGGGCTTAGAAGGAGGAGCTCAAAAAAATTCCCAGAAAACAAGCAAAGGGGGTCATTAGTGGGATGTTCTGTCTCCACCACAAGGTTGGAAAAATAAGAGAAACAAGAAAGAAGTGAGGCCCAGGAAAATTGCAAGTGATAAATAAAGAAAAAATATAGATTTTGAGGATTAGGATTAGTTGGTGACTTTTTGTTGGGGCTGAAAATAAATAATTAAAGAATATAAGTAAGAGAAGAGAAAATGAATATTCACAATAGTTAGTCCCACAAATATAGAGGTACCATTTATAAAACTTCATAAGAGGAAAAGCTCACATGACCCTTGGAAAACACACGTGACAGAAAGGGAAGTGCTATTCATTGGCTTTACAGTGGGTACCAGGTCTAGCACTAGGTGCTTTGTACATTTATTTCTTTAGACTAAAAGCATTAGTCTAGGCCTTTTCATACCTGAGAAAAGAAAACATATAAACATGCTCTTTTACTTCTTCACACATCTGACTAGAAAATGAACTATAATAGATGTCAAGTTGGGGGCAAGAAAGGAACCGGGGTTAACATTTATGCATGGACTATTATTTTAGAGGATTTGTGCTAAAAGGGAATCCATATGGTAAGAAAGTTTAAAAAGAAAAACGAAATTACCTAAAAGAGAATACTAAAGCTTCTAAGGAAAGAGCTGTTCCTCTAATGGTGGGGGTTTCCTACTGAGTTTGGAAAGAATTAGTTTGTTCGATGCCATGACCATTTGTCATTTTTTGGCCCCCATCATCTGATTCCCTCCCTCTTTGGGGAAATGCCACTTTGGTGATTCTAGAGAGAGGTAGGAACTCACCTCCATCTACCAACAGGTGGGCAGACAGTCCTTTCCGCTGTGCACTGGCAGGGGGCACAGCTCAACCAACCGATACCCTGCTCTGAACTTGAGGTCTTTAGGAAAGGACATAGAAATGCACAGTGGCAGCAGTGGAATCCAAAGTCCAGCAGTGCCCAAGTACCTTGCAATATGTCCTGACCAATGTCCCCAAGGGCTTTGACCAATTTTAGCCTCTCCTGGTGCTTATGCCTTCTCTAAACATCCTTCTCTAGCCTGCCTCGGGTCTCTGAGCGACCTGTTACCCTTTCAATAGATCGCTTTCCTGCTTAAGTTTGCCTAAATTAGTTACCAAGAAACCTGCCGTAGACAATGTTTGTGTCCCCCTGACCCCAAATTCATATGTTAAATCTTAATGCCCAGAGTGATGGTATTTGGAGGTGGGGCCTTTGGGAGGTGATTAGGTCATGATGGTGGCTCCCTCATGAGTGAGATTAGTGCCCTTATAAAAGAGGCCCCAGGGAGATCCCTAGCCCTTTAACCACATGAGGACATAGCAAGAAGATGGCTATCTGTGTACTAGGAAGCAGCCCTTACTGGACACTGAATCTGCCTGCACCCTGATTTTAGACTTCTAGCCTCCAGAACTGTGAGAAGTAAGTTGCTGTTGTTTTTAAGTCACCCAGTCTATGGTATTCTGTTACAGAAGCCTGAACAGACTAAGACAGAACTCAACTGATACAGCAACTTACTGGCAGTAGTGATTTTTAAAGTTTTAGAGAAATGGGAAGTTCTCATTAGATCATTTATTCAATAAATATTTTTTGAGCAAGTATTATGGTTCAGGCATTATTATATTATACTATACTAATATTATATTATATTAATTATATTATATTATATTATGGTCCTGAGGAAATAGAGCTGACTACTTCATTAGAACACTGTCACCACTCATACAGGCTAATGAAAGAGTCAGATATATAAGCCATATTTATAATACCATGTATATGTTATCTCTTGCTGTGTAACAAATTACCCCCAAACTGAGTGACGTAAATAGCAAACATTTATTATCTCACACTTGCTGTGAGTCAGGATCTGAGAGCAGCTTAGCTGGGTCTTCTGGCTATGGGTCTCTCACAAGGTTGCAAGGAAGTCTCAGGTAAAGGCTTGACTGGAGAAGAAGCCATTTCCAAGCTCACTCACATGGTTTTTGGCAGTGTTCAGTTTCTCATGGGCTATTTGCCTGAGGGCCCCAGTTTCTTGCTGACTGTTGGTCAGAGGCTTCCCTCATTTTCTTGTTGTGTGAGCCTCTGCATAGAGCAGTTCACAGTGTGGCAGGTGGCTTCTCTTAGACTGAGCAAGCAAGAAAAGCCAGAGAGAGGGGCGATTTTTGTTCTTTAAACTCAGAAGTAGCATCCCATCATTTTGGCCATATTGTGTTTGTTCAAAGCCATTCAGTAGGTGCAGCTTACACTCAGGGGTTGGGATGACAACTGTGAATACCAGAAGGCAGGGTCACCGGGAGCTATTTTGGAAGCTGCCCACCACACCATGATAAACATGCACCACTTGCGTGGGTACTTCAGGCACATGGAGGCTAATGGCGGAGATCCAGGTAAGGGCAGGAAGCAGGAAAAAGTGGGTAAGGAATCAAGGAAGGCTTTCAGGAAAAAGTAAAACTTTAATGGAGTCCATGCAAAATGGGTTACTGAAAACGTTCCTTAAGAATAAACAGAGAAGGATGCAAGAAATTCGAACCCCTTAAGCCAACAGGTTACATCCTGTCAAATCTTCTGCCAGAATTTACACGGCCAGATTGCAAGTAATGTGTGTTAATAGCTGATACAACACTCAGCCTGCAATAAACAGGAGATGGGGGAAAGGTACTTACTGTATTCACCAGAAGGGAGATAAGTATAGAGTTTCTAGGGAATACCCAGGGGAAGGTAGTCCCCATAACAGGGCATGATTCAGTGTTAAACCATGAAAGTACAGGGTTTAACATCCAAATGCATGAGATGGAGATTAAGAAATGTGATTGGAGGAACTGGCCAATTTGAAGGAAGGTAAAAATCATTAAAGAAGAAAGATAAGATTGATGATGTAGGCATGTTTCTGTACCAGCAATATAAATCCATTTGGAAAACCGCACAGTGAACCGAAAGAGAGTCCATATATCTAGTCAATAAGAAAGAGGAAATAATCTCACAAGAACTCAGTTCATATGCAGTTGATGCATCAGAGGAGAAGGTAGATTGAGACTTCTAACTATAATGAATATTTGTAGAGGGTTAGAGTACAGAGTCAATAGAAAATAAATGCAGAAGCATGCTGGTAAGAAAGAAGAAAAAAATGGGGAAATTAGGCAAGGAGTCCCCTTTAAGATCCTAAGGGTATGTTTGGGAGAAAGAATCATTCAAGACAAAATTAAGAAGAGAGACTAGAGGAAGGCAAGGAGAAAATAAAAACCTGGGAAATATGGGGCGTGGGGTCCCTATGGAACTGATTCTGCCTCATCAAATGTTTTTAATTCCATTTTTTATACATAAGTTATAACTGGCAACCTCTGTTGAGACTGTTTTTTTATTGTCTTATGGAAAAGCAAGGCCAACATGATTAAAAGGCAATGTATTCTCTTCCCAGGGAAGGGGAGCTGGGAATGATGAACCCAAGGCTTTTCTTCAGAGTGACATTTTTATGTTACAATTTTAATAAAAAATAAAGAAAAGGAGGAAGAAGATTTGGAAAAATATTTTAGGCTTCTCGTTCCTTGCTTTGAATGATATCAGGAGGGTTCAGTGCCCTTTAAAAGGAAAAGAAAAGTGATCTCTTAGAAAAGGGCAGGATATGAAAACAACAAAATAACAATACAAAAATGTTCATGTGGGGCATAAAGAGGAGGAATTTGAAAACCCCAACTGGATAATACTATATAGATAACCTAAGAGAAAACTGTTTAAATAATGGAAGATTTGAATGTTATAGGAAAAAATGACATGAAATAAAAATTGATGTATTTTGCAAATACATGGAGTTTCTAGGGTTTGCACTGGTCTGATAATATCAGTCAAAAAGAACAAATGTGGGTTTGGAAACCCACTGGCCAAAGGAAATAAGATATCTTTTTTTAAGGAAGGGACAATCCATGAATAAGGACCAAAGAACTATATATAAAAAGATTGAAAACCCTGATAGGAACTGTATGGTTAGTATTTTTCCTTTGAAAGAATATTGACACTCACCCACTATGAATTGAGCCTGTGAGGGTCCCAGTGTTGAGGGTCAAAAAACATCAGTAGCATATGTCTACATAGTGTCAAAGGTGAGACAAACTCTTTCTCTCTTTCATATTGGAATCCACTTACTTCTCCATTTACATTTTTATCAACCTGATGAATTTCTTTGGAAATTACCAAGAATGGAGTTATGACTATGAACACTGAGAGGACCTCATACGGTCTAATAAATAAAAATAGGGAAAAACTGAGGCTAGGAAAAATTATATTCAAAGAAATTTACTTTTGAATTTGGGAATTTTGTATTTATGAGAATGAAGCTATCAAAATTTAAAAGAGTGAATGGCACCTTCAAGATGGCAGAGGAGTAAGATGTGGAGATCACCCTCCTCCCCACAAATACACCAAAACTACATCTACATGTGGAACAACTCTTACAGAACGCCTACTGAACGCTGGCAGAACACCTCAGACTTCCCAAAAGGCAAGTAACTCCCCACGTACCTGGGTAGGGCAAAAGAAAAAAGAAAAAACGAGACAAAAGAATAGGGACAGGACCTGCATCTCTGGGAGGGAACTGTGAAGGAGGAAAAGTTTCCACCACGAGGCAGCCCCTTCACTGGTGGAGATGGAGGGTGGATGTGGGGGAAGCTTCAGAGCCACAGAGGAGAGCGCAGCAACAGGGGTGCGGAGGGCAAAGCGGAGAGATTCCCGCACAGAGGATTGCTGCAGACCAGCACACACCAGCCCGAGAGCCTTGTCTGCTCACCCACCGGGGTGGGCGGGGCTGGGAGCTGAAGCTCGGGCTTCGGAGGTCAGACCCCAGGGAGAGGACTGGGGTTGGCAGCGTGAGCACAGCCTGAAGGGGGCTAGTGCACCACGGCTAGCCAGGAGGGAGTCCGGGAAAAGTCTGGAGCTGCTGAAGAGACAAGAGACCATTGTTTCAGGGTGCGCGAGGAGAGGGGATTCAGAGCACCGCCTAAACGAGCTCGCGGGTGCAAGCTGCGCTATCAGTGTGGAACCCAGAGACGGGCATGAGACGCTAAGGCTGCTGCTGCCACCACCAAGAAGCCTGTGTGCAAGCACAGGTCACTATCCACACCTCCCCTCCTGGGAACCTGTGCAGCCCGCCACTGCCAGGGTCCCGTGATCAGGGACAACTTCCCCAGGAGAACATACGGCGCGCCTCAGGCTGTTGCAATGTCATGTCGGCCTCTGCCACTGCAGGCTTGCCCCGCATCCGTATGCCTTCCTCCCCCCACCCTGAGTGAGCCAGAGCCCCCTAGTCAGCTGCTACTTTAACCCCCTCCTGTCTGGGTGGGGAAGAGACACCCTCAGGCAACTTACACATAGAGGCGGGGCCAAATCCAAAGCTGAACCCCAGGAGCCGTGCGAACAAAGAAGAGAAAGGGGAAGCTCTCCCAGCAGCCTCCGGAGCAGCGGATTAAATCTCCACAATCAACTTGATGTACCCTGCATCTGTGGAATACCTGAAGAGACAATGAATCATCCCAAAATTGAGGCGGTGGACTTCGGGAGCAACTGTAGACTTGGGGGTTGCTTTCTGCATCTAATTTGTTTCTAGTTGTTTTTTTCTTTTGAAGTACGCGGGCCGCTCACTGCCATGGCCTCTCCCGTTGCAGAGCACAGGCTCCGGACGCATGGGGCTCAGCGGCCACGGCTCACGGGCCCAGCCGCTCCGTGGCAGGTGGGATCTTCCTGGACTGGGGCACAAATCCATGTCCCCTGCATCGCTAGGCAGACTCTCAACCACTGTGGCACCAGGGAAGCCCATTGTTTCTGGTTTTATGTTTATCTTAGTTTAGCATTTAGACCTTATTATCATTGGTAGATTTGTTTATTGATTTGGTCGCTCTCTTCCTTTTTAATTTATATATATATATGTAGTTTTTCCATTTTCTCTTTTTGTGAGAGTGTATGTGTATGCCTCTTTGTGTGATTTTGTCTGTATAGCTTTGCTTTTGCCATTTGTCCTAGGGTTCTGACTGTCCTTTTTTTTTTTTTTTTTAGTATAGTTTTAGCGCTTGTTATCATTGGTGGATTTGGTTGTTGGTTTGATTGTTCTCTTCATTCTTTCTGTTTTTAATTACTCTTATTTTTAATAATTTTTTTCTATTTTAATAACTTAATTTTATTTTATTTATTTTTTCTTTCTTTTTTTTTCTCCCTTTTCTTCTGAGCCATGTGGCTGACAGGGTCTTGGTGCTCTGGCCGGGTGTCAGGCCTGAGCCTCTGAAGTGGGAAAGCCGAGTTCATGACATAGGTCCACCAGAGACCTCCCAGCCTCTCGTAATATCAATCGGTGAGAGCTCTCCCAGAGTTCTCCATCTCAATGCTAAGACCCAGCTCCACTCAACAACCAGCAAGCTACACTGCTGGACACCCCATGGCAAACAACTAGCAAGACAGGAACACAATCCCACCCATTAGCAGAGTGCTGCCAAAAATCATAATATGTTCACAGACACCCCAAAACACACCACCGAATGTGGTCCTGCCACCAAGAAAGACAAGATCCAACCTTGTCCAGCAGAACACAGGCACCAGTCCCCTCCACGAGGTAGCCTACACAACCCACTGAACCAACTTAACCCACTGGGGGCAGACACCAAAAACAACGGGAACTACGACCCTGCAGCCTGTGAAAAGGAAACCCCAAACACAGTAAGCTAAGCTAAATGAGAAGACAGAGAAACACACAGCAGATGAAGGAGCAAGGTGAAAACTCACCAGACCAAACAAATGAAGAGGAAACAGGAAGTCTACCTGAAAAAGAATTCAAAATAATAATATTAAAGATGATCCAAAATTGTGCACATAGAATGGAGAAAATGCAAGAAACATTTAACAAGGATGTAGAAGCACTAAAGAGCAAACAATGATGAACAACACAATGAAATTAAAAATTCGCTACAAGGAATCAATAGCACAATAAGTGAGGCAGAAAAACGGATAAGTGACCTGGAATATAAAATAGTAGAAATAACTACCACAGAGCAGAATAAAGAAAAAAGAATGAAGAGAATTGATGACAGTCTCAGAGGCCTCTGGGCCAACATTAAAAGCACCAACATTCGAATTATAGGGGTCCCAGAAGAAGAAGAGAAAAAGAAAGGGACTGAGAAAATATTTGAAGAGATTATAGTTGAAAACTTCCCTAATATGGGAAAGGAAATAGTTAATAAGTCCAGGAAGCACAGAGAGTCCCATACAGGATAAATCGAAGGAGAAACACGCCAAGACACATATTAATCAAACTATCAAAAATTAAAAACAAAGAAAAAATACTAAAGGCAGCAAAGGAAAAGTAACAAATAACATACAAGGGAATCCCCGTAAGGTTAATAGCTGATTTCTCAGCAGAAACTCTGCAAGCCAGAAGGGTGTGGCAGGACCTATTTAAAGTGATGAAAGGGAAAAACCTATAACCAAGATTACTCTATCCAGCAAGGATCTCATTCAGATTCAATGGAGAAATTAAAACCTTTACAGACAAGCAAAAGCTAAGAGAATTCAGCACCACCAAACCAGCTTTACAACAAATGCTAAAGGAACTTCTCTAGGCAGGAAACACAAGAGAATGAAAAGACTTAAAATAACAAACCCCAAACAATAAAGAAAATGGTAATAGGAACATACATATTGATAACTACCTTAAATGTAAATGGATTAAATGCTCCAGCCAAAAGACATAGACTGGCTGAATGGATACAAAAACAAGGCCCTTATATATGCTGTCTACAAGAGACCCACTTCAGACCTAGGGACACATACAGACTGAAAGTGACGGGATGGAAAAAGATATTCCATGCAAATGGAAATCAAAAGAAAGCTGGAGTAGCAATTCTCCTATCAGACAAAATATACTTTAAAATAAAGACTATTAGAAGAGACAAAGAAAGATACTACATAATGATTAAGGGATCATCCAAGAAGAAGATATAAAAATTGTAAATATTTATGCACCCAACATAGGAGCACCTCAATACATAAGGCAAATGTTAAGAGCCATAAAAGGGGAAATCAACAGTAAGACAATCATAGTAGGGAACTTGAACACACCACTTTCACCAATGGACAGATCATTCAAAATGAAAATAAATAAGGAAACACAAGCTTTAAAGGATACATTAAACAAGATGGACTTAATTGATATTTATAAGACATTCCATCGCCAAACAGCAGATTACACTTTCTTCTCAAGTGCTCATGGAACATTCTCCAGGATAGATCATATCTTGGGTCACAAATCAAGCCTTGGTAAATTTAAGAAAATCGAAATCATATCAAGTATCTTTTGTGACCACAACACTATGAGACTAGATATCAATTACAGGAAAAAAATCTGTAAAAAATACAAACACATGGAGGCTAAACAATACACTACTAAATAACCAAGAGATCACTGACGAAATAAAAGAGGAAATCAAAAAATACCTAGAAACAAATGACATTGAAAACATGGCAACCTGAAACCTTTGGGATGCAGCAAAAGCAATTCTAAGAGGGAAGTTTATAGCAATACAATGCTACCTCAGGAAACAAGAAACATCTCAAATAAACAACCTAACCTTACACCTAAAGCAACTAGAGAAAGAACAAAAATCCCCAAAGTTAGGAGAAGGAAAGAAATCATAAAGATCAGATCAGAAATAAATGAAAAAGAAATGAAGGAAATGATAGCAAAGATCAATAAAACTAGAAGGTGGTTCTTTGAGAAGATAAACAAAATTGATAAACCATTAGTCAGACTCATTAGGAAAAAAAGGGAGACTACTTAAATCAATAGAATTAGAAATGAAAAAGGAGAAGTAACAACTGCCCTGCAGAAATACAAAGGATCATGAGAGGTTACTACAAACAACTATATGCCATAAAATGGACAACCTGGAAGAAATGGACAAATTCTTAGAAAAGCACAAGCTTCCAAGACTGAACCAGGAAGAAATAGAAAATATTAACAGACCAATCACAAGCACTGAAATTGAAACTGTGGTTAAAAATCTTCCAACAAACAAAAACCCAGGACCAGATGGCTTCACAGGCAAATTCTGTAAAACATTTAGGGCTTCCCTGGTGGCGCAGTGGTTGAGAGTCTGCCTGCCGATGCAGGGAACGCGGGTTTGTGCCTCGGTCCGGGAAGATCCCACATGCCGCGGAGTGGCTGGGCCCGTGAGCCATGGCCGCTGAGCCTGTGCGTCTGGAGCCTGTGCTCCACAACGGGAGCGGCCACAACAGTGAGAGGCCCGTGTACCGCAAAAAAAAAAAAGAATTGAAGGAGAAAATCCATAAGATCATTTCAATAGATGCAGAAAAAGCTTTTGACAAAATGCAACACCCACTGATGATAAAAACCCTCCAGAGAGGACACATAGAGGGAACTTAGCTCAACATGATAACGGCCATATATGACAAACCCACAGCCAACATCATTCTCAAAGGTGAAAAACAGAAACCATTTCTTCTAAGGTCAGGAACAAGACAAGATTTTCCACTCTCACCACTATTATTCAACATAGTTTTGGAAGTTTTATCCACAGCAATCAGAGAAGAAAAAGAAATAAAAGGAATCCAAATCGGAAAAGAAGTAAAACTGTCACTGTTTGCAGATGTCATGATACTAGACATAGAGAATCCTGAAGATGCTATCAGAAAACTACTACAACTAATCAATGAATTTGGTAAAGTAGCAGGATACAAAATTAATGCACAGAAATCTCTTGCTTTCCTATACACTAATGATGAAAAATCTGAAAGAGAACTTAAGGAAACACTCCCATTTACCACTGTAACAAAAAGAATAAAATACCTAAGAATAAATCTACCTAAGGAGACAAAAGACGTGTATGCAGAAAACTATAAGATACTATGAATGAAATTAAAGATGATAAAAACAGATGGAGAGATATACCATGTTCTTGGATTGGAAGACTCAACATTGTGAAAATGAGTATACTACCCAAAGCAATCTACAGATTCAGTGCAATCCCTATCAAGCTACCAATGGCATTTTTCACAGAACTAGAACAAAAAGTTTCACAATTTGTATGGAAACACAAAAGACCTCAAATAGCCAAAGCAATCTTGAGAAAGAAAAACGGAGCTGGAGGAATCAGGCTTCCTGACTTCAGACTATACTACAAAGCTACAGTAATCAAGACAGTATGGTACTGGCACAGAAACAGAAATGTAGATCAATGGAACAAGATAGAAAGGCCAGAGATAAACCCATGCACATATGGTCACCTATCTTTGATAAAGGAGGCAAGAATATACAATGGCGAAATGACAGCTTCTTCAATAAGTGGTGCTGGGAAAAGTGGACAGCTACATGTAAAAGAATGAAATTAGAACACTCCCTAACACCATACACAAAAACAAACTCAAAATGGATTAAAGACCTAAATGTAAGGCCACACACTATAAAACTCTTAGAGGAAAACATAGGCAGAACACTCCATGACATAAATTACAGCAAGATCCTTTTTGACCCACCTCCTAGAGAAATGGAAATAAAACCAGAAATAAAGAAATGGGACCTAATGAAACTTAAAAGCTTTTGCACAGCAAAGGAAACCATAAACAAGATGAAAAGACAACCCTCCGAATGGGAGAAAATATTTGCAAATGAAGCAAGTGACAAAGGAATAAGCTCCAAAATATACAAGCAGCTCATGCAGCTCAATATCAAAAAATCAAACAACCCAATCCAAAACTGGGCATAAGACATAGACATTTCTCCAAAGAAGATATACAGATTACCAACAAACACATGAAAGGATTCTCAACATCACTAATCATTAGAGAAATACAAATCAAAACTACCATGAGGTATCACCTCGTACCAGTTAGAAAGGGCATCATCAGAAAATCTACAAACAACAAATGCTGGAGAGGGTGTGGAGAAAATGGAACCCTCTTGCATTGTTGGTGGGAATGTAAATTGATACAGCCACTATGGAGAACAGTATGCAGGTTCCTCAAAAAACTAAATATAGAACTACCATATGACCCAACAATCCCACTACTGGGCATATACCCTGAGAAAACCATAATTCAAAAAGAGTCATGTACCACAATGTTCATTGCAGCTCTATTTACAATAGCCAGGACATGGAACCAACCTAAGTGTCCATCGACAGATGAATGGATAAAGAAGATGTAGAGCATATATACAATGGAATGTTACTCAGCCATAAAAAGAAACGAAATTGAGTTATTTGTAGTGAGGTGGATGGACCTAGAGACTGTCGTACAGAGTGAAGTAAGTCAGAAAGAGAGAAACAAATACCGTATGCTAACACACATATATGGAATCTAAAAAAAAAAAAATTGTTCTGAAGAACCTAGGGGCGGGACAGGAATAATGAAGTAGACATAGAGAATGGACTTGAGGACTCACAGAAGGGGAAGGGTAAGCTGGGACGAAGTGAGAGAGTGGCATGGACATATATACACTACCAAATGTAAAACAGCTAGTGGGAAGCAGCCACATAGCACAGGGAGGTCAGCTCGGTGCTTTGTGTTCACGTAGAGGGGTGGGATAGGGAGGATGGGAGGTAGATGCAAGAGGGAGGAGATATGGGAATACATGTATATGTATAGCTGATTCACTTTGTTATACAGCAGAAACTGACACACCATTGTAAAGCAAGTATACTCCAATAAAGATGTTAAAAAAATTAAAAATAGTAATATTGGCACTGTAGGCAGACAAGAATGAAGTGTCTATACGCAGTTAAAGCTTGGTTGATATGACATTCTCTCATCACAATTCTCTATTAGTTGATACCTCTGCATGTCTTAAGTATTGTGGTAATGAAGGTTTATAAATATTAATTCAAACTACCAAAAATTTATGAAGTTCCTTCTGAATCATCGAAGACAATTTAGGGGCTATTTGGTAAAACTTCACAGATAAGTGAGTTTATCGTATTCAAAATTCTTTGAAAAGTGTTAAAACATATAATACAGAGCATCCATTTCCAACCTGCTGGATAGCAAACAGTTTGTTCTATTTAACTCTGAACAATTTCCTAACACGTCTGAAAAAAATCCTTACACCTGGGCTTCCCTGGTGGCACTGTCGTTGAGAATCCACCTGCCAGTGCAGGGAACACGTGTTCGAGCGCTGGTCTGGGAAGATCACACATGCCGCAGAGCAACTAAGCCCGTGCACCACAACTACTGAGCCTGTGCTCTACAGCCTGCGAGCCACAACTACAGAGCCCGCATGATACAACTACTGAAGCCCGCGTGCCTAGAGCCCGTGCTCCACAAGAGAAGCCACCACAATGAGAAGCCCACGTGCCGCAACTAAGTGTAGTCCCTGCTCGCCGCAACTAGAGAAAGCCCGCATGCAGCAACAAAGACCCAACGCAGCCAAAAATAAATAAAATGTTAAAAAAACATCCTTACACCTAAAAATTCTGTTTTTACATCATGCCATTAGTGTACAATATATCTTTTACTGTGACATTAAAAAGTCTATAGTATGAGCATCTCCCTTTTTCTGAAATCCCAGCTTTATAAGAACCACTGCTGTATTTTCATAGAATTCTAAAGAAAAAAAATTCTGAAAAATTACTTGAGATCAAATGAGAGTATGGTGTTTGCATTCTTTGAAAATAAGATTCAACAAAGGCATGATATAGATCATCATTTCTTTTAAAGAAGAGGAATTTTATTCATCTGTTTATTCTCCTGCCATTATATCACAGCAAAGGAGTATCTACATAATTGAAAAAATTAACTTCCAAATAGGGGGTGCTCACAGATGGTTACATTTTTCCTTTGTTATGTATAGCTTCTGACTTTTCAATATGAATTTTATTATTTTTATTAACTGTAGTTACCACTACTTGGTATAGGGTTTCTTTTAATTATCTCCAGATTTTAATGACCAATATTTTGGTTTTTGCAACCTTTAGTGTTAACCTGATATTGTTATTTTAGTAATAATTAAAATGTAATGATAATTGTTAAATTATGCTAACCAAAGAAATATATTTGTGCTCATTTGTACAAAAAATTAAATACAAAATTTTGAGGTATAAAACAAATTACATATTCTATTTCAAATGTGTAAAATTAATTCACTTGTGTGTAATATCTAAAACTCTAAAAATACTTATCCATAGGCATCATTATCTAGATACATATATCATAAAGGTTTTGTTTATTATACATTTTTAAAATGGAAGAAATATAATTTGCTATTATAAGAAATGATATCATTCCTTCTTCATTTCATTATATATAAACCTTATAGCTCTGATTACAGTGATTATTTTAGCTTGTGCCAATAAGTTCTATTGGCACACTTAGCAACACTTAAAAAGATAGATTGAATTTTTATCAGTTGTTTTTATCCCTTATGATCTCTTTCAATGGTACATGCTCATTTTTTGTTAGTAGATCACTTACCTGTATCCTTAAATGTTTAGAATTCTCAAATAAATACCATCTGGTTTTTCTAATATGCTGCAATCTGTTTTCTTGAGATGATGCCTCACCTTTTAAAGATATTTTCAAAAGTACCTTTTGTTACTTGCAAATATCATTCTAGTGTCAGCTCTCTCTTTTCTTTTCACACCTTCTATAGTAAAGAAAGGATCTTTCCACGATTTTTATTGTTTTAGTGGATCAACAAGGACCTTTGGGGTGGGTATAAAAGCCTCAGAAAGAAAAGATGACAGTGACAAACACTGAGCTTTAAATGTTTCTATACATGTAATTAAGTTTTAAAAATTTCACTGAATTACATTTGTGCAGTACAACGCAAATGATGTATACTGTGTACTTTTAAAATATTTCTTTCTTGATATAGTTCACCACAAAATAGAAAAGTACTTATGCATGTATATCAGAAATTTTAAAATGGGATTTTAATGACTCACATTATATGAAAGAAAAAAAGTCAAGTTAATGAGACTTAGTAAAAAGATTGAAAACAGAATTTATTGTTTATAATGGCAAAATACATCTGCTATATTTGTATATTAGCACAAACTGTTCCATGTGAAGTTCTTAAATGATTTTGTAGTCAAATATTACTACCCATTTCATAGATTAAGAAAAGAGGTAGGGGTTGGTTATGAGTATGTGGGACAGATATCAAGTAACTTATTGAGTGGGAACAGATGGTAGTTTCTGTGTGATAAAGACACTCCTCCCCATACATATCAGTGACATTTTGCACAAATGTTGATAAACAAAAATCTGTCTACAAATGTTAATTTAAAAGCCTCTTATATATTGTTCTAACTTTAATATGTGAATATTTTAGTATGTATATATGTGTGTATATAACACATATATATTGTTTTATATATAAAAACATTGATATTTTAAACATATACACATACATACATACACTCACACACTAGATTCAGATAGCTTCTGATGGAACTTCACCCCTTCATATATCTTTAAAAAGGTCCTTCTAAATGATCTTCCTTAAAAGAAAGCTTCTGGGAAATAACACAACATATTATTCAGGCAGATATAACACTTAGATTTGAAGTAAACTTGCAGTACCTAAAGAAATCTGGAAATAGTCTGTAGAAAAATCTCAAAATGTTAACATGAAATTTTTACAGAGTATGGATAAGTAAAAGAAAGTAAAACATATGTTAAGGATGGTTATATAAAATGCTGAATAGAGTATTTTCTTTGTAATTGGTTTAGACTCCAGATTGCAACTTTGACACTATGACTTAAAACTTATCAAAGAGATTTATGTTTTGCCACTGACATTTTAAATTGAAGATTTACTTGTACTGGTACCTAATATGTTTTCTGTAATTAATTCCTTTCAGGTCAGGTTTCATAGACACAGAATTCCTTTAACATTAATCTCTCCTTTAGCAATATCTTTATTGTTGGAATTAGCAGTTGAAAAAAAAAAGCTAATCTTTTTCAAATGAGGTTCCCCATTCCAGGCATTATTTCTTTCACCAATGCAAGACTTTCTTAAAAGTGCAAAATATTGAAAAAGTGGATGCTATGAAGCCAGTGTAAGAAAAAAAAAAGTTGGAAGTTAAACAAATCATGCATTAATAAGGAATGGAAAGTTTAATTATATATATGCTTAAGGTCTTAATGAAGGGGCTGAGTAATGGAGGAACTGTTTCATTTTAAATTATTCAGGTTATCTGAATAACTGAAATTTATAAGCCTTATGTTTGTCTTTTCTATTTATTCATGAAATGTTGCATAGATTACTTGGTGGATAGCACAACTTGATGGATAATGGTGTTCAATAAATTGTTAAATGTATGACATTTTGATTGTAGCTTAATTTCTACTTTTAAGAATAAGAAGAATACATCTAAAAGTTGAGAGATAAGTAACTGAGCCTATAGTGGTTCACTATACCCAATATAAAGTTTATTATGCAAGAAAAGTGTTTACTAATTAGACTTGTTTACATATTTGCAGTTGCTATTTATGTTCTCTTTACAAAAGACAGTCTTCCTTCTTTAACATCTGTGTTGCCTTCATAATATGTATTGAACAGTTTGTATGTTTTTGATGTCTTTATTTATGAAGCATGGAAAGTAATTGTGAGTCTACTCAGCAGTGCTTAATGAAAGCCAAGTGCTCACCAATTCCACATAATTGATTAATTCACACGGAATATAATGGTAAGGGATGCTGAGATCAGTGGGAGTTTTGTCTATCAGGTCTAGTAATACTAGACCCTCCAAAAGGTGGGATGGATGTGTTTGCCTTGGGCTTCCAGACGTCTTAATGAGTCCTAGGAAAACAACTGTCCCATCTTTTGTAAAATTCCTTCTACCTGTTCCTTTATTACTCCATTACCAAGGACACTCAAGTATTTACAAAGTTGATGCTTTTTACTCAGAATTTTGAGGTGGTGGCTTTGGGTTTATGTGGATTTTGGAGACTATATTTAGAGACATAATCGGTCACTCCTGCCCCTGCAATTCGATATGGAACTTAAGTATTTAAAGAAGTATTTCAAAAACATTCTCACTATTGTGTAGGTTAATATGTGAGATTTAGGTAAAAATAGTTATTTTTGACTTTTGGGGGGTTAGCATTTTAACTCCTCCTGAAAATACTATGCAGCACTATCCCAAACTGCAATCTGTGACTCTTGAAACAGATCTACATTCTCTAAGGGCTTTATTCCACTTTTTATAGCGGATGGCAAGAGAAATATTAACATTAGGAGGTAAAAGAACCATCACAGACAAATAGACAAAGTAGTATACTGAGGAAGAAGAAAAAATATCAACTCACATAGGAGACAACTTCAACAAATTAGACTTTGCTATAGTAACATGTTAACAGTATTTCACATTCCAGTAAAAACAGGTATAGATGCTATCAATATTTTAGATAGCATCACTCATAACTTGGGACCACACATACCTGGCATCATAGCATCCTACACACATATGGCTACCACATGAAAGGAAAACAGGAATTTATACATTTTTTTCCTTTCCGAAGGCTTTCTGTGAAATTGAATGCTTATAAAGTTATGTATAATATCTAGAATCCCGAACGTAGATTCTGCAACTAAAGTTGTATGCTTTATTATTTCACAGCCATGCAAAATTATATTTATTTCACTGCAATTATGATTTTACTTTAGGAATTACTGCAGATGAACTGAAAACTCATCTAATTATAATGAAGATATTGGGGGAAACACTTACTGTATCTACGGCAGGGTCAAAGCAGTTTAAAGGTTAGATTTGGAAAAAGCACAACTTCTATAAAGCTTTGAGGTCTTCGGGTGGTCTCTTAACAGACAGTTGTATCTTAATT